>NW_022060534.1:0-154594 GCF_003285725.1 Scaptodrosophila lebanonensis
CTAGTTAACAATATTGATTTTAAATTTTCCGCAGAATGCTTGATAGATTCTGGAAGCGCGATCAGCTATGCAAATATTTGTCTATTTCCTAAAAATGTTAAGTTAACAGAAATTAAAATGTCATGTTTGTTGGGATAAATAACAGTATGTTAGAATCATATGGAAAACTTGAATGTACTGTAAAAATTATGAATAAAAATATTAAACTCAATTCGATCGCAGTTAAAAACGAATCTATGGGGTATTCTGTGGTTTTGGGACGAGATTTTTTAGAAAAAACTAAAAGCAAAATTGTATGGTGTGAGACAAGTCCTACAGAATTTATCGAAAATGCAAAAATAGGTAATGACTATCTTAAGATTAACGAAATACAAATTCAAAATATAAAGAAAATTGAAATCGATAATAGTGACGATTTTGAGAAACAAATAATGTTTATAGATTTGCCTTCTGTAACAGACGAATTGTCGCCAAATATTGGAGTACACATAAAAAACAATGTTAAGCTTAAGCTTACAGAAATGTTTCAAAACACATATGTTAAAATGAAAAGACCTTTAGAACCCAATGTAAGAACTGAAATGAAACTTGTTTCAGAGGATACCAAACCTTTTAATTGTCCACCTCGCAGATTATCTTATATTGAAAAGCAAGAACTTCAAAAAGTTTTAGACGATTATTTAGAAAAAGGAATAGTTCGTGTAAGTGAATCGGAATATACGTCACCAATAGTCTTAGTACGAAAAAAAAAACTGGAGATCTCAGAATGTGTGTTGATTTTAGATTAGATGATTTAAACAAAGTTACTACAAAGCATAATTATCCGATTCCGCTAATTGATGATTTACTAGAAAGGTTAGGCAACAAAAATTTATTTTCAAAATAAGATTTGATTCTGACATTGAATAAGAAAGAATTGAATCCGAGAATAGCAAGATGGGCGCTCGAAATGCAAATTTTGATTATGTAGTAGAACACAGGGCAGGAACTAGGATGCAGCATGTAGATGCGTTGAGTAGAAGTATGACCATAATGATAGTTGAAACAAATACTTTTGAGGAAAATTTAGTGATATGTCAAAATAGAGACTCGAAAATAGTGAAACTAAAACAGGATATGCAAAATGCCGAACATAAATTTTACGAAATGATTAATGGAATTGTTTATAAGAAACTAGATAGACAATCATTACGGTTTTACGTCCCAGAAGCTATGGAAAGTCATGTCATATATAAATATCATGATGAAATGGGAAATATGGGCATTAACAAAGTTGTTGAATTAATTAGTAAAAGTTATTGGTTTCCACATATTAAGGCAAAAGTAGAGACACACATCCAAAATTGTTTGAAATGCATTGCGTTTTCTAGTAAAAGTGGTAAAATTGATGGTTTAATTCAAAATATTCCAAAATCGAATGTGCCTTTTAAAAGTTTACACATAGATCATTATGGACCATTCGATAAAAATACAGCTCATAAACATTTGTTCATTCATTCACCGCCATTGTACCAGATTTCTGTTCTGCAGTCTTGATCCAACGTTCCGGCCTAAATGGTCCTAAATGCATGTAGGACTTGTGATGCCTGCGCAAAACCCTGCATTTGGGCTTGGCCCGTAGTTGTTCATCTGGTATCCCTTCTATTATAGTCTCTGTTAATTCATCCTCATCGATGCTGATAAGCGAAGCTAGCAGCATTTTTTCGTTGAAATACTCAAGAAATTCTTCACCTGACTTCCACTTGCGCGCTTCGAACTTTCGACGCCATCTTGTTTTCCTTTACCGAGAAAGTCGTCAACATTAGTTCCAGCAGCTCTTTCATGGGCATGGTCAGGTGTTTTGTGTCACCGTGCAGCCACATTTGAGCGCCATCTCTCAGCTTCGTAATTAGCAGCATTCGCAACATGTTGTCGTCAAGTTCATAAACAGCGGCCACAGACTTCAGTTGCGCAACCCAAATGTTTATAGGGCTCTTACCATCAAACGTGGATCGCAAAGAACTCTCATCTCCAAAGAAGCAGCACGACTCCTCCAGCTTCCAAGAGTAAAGCAAGTTGTAGAAATATAAGGAATTTGTACAGATGGCAAGGAAATATCTAGAAACACCGTTCAGTTGAAGATAAAACCCAGATTTTAAAGCAAATTCGAGACTCGAACTAAGGCATTGGTAATGCCAAAGTTACAGGGAGTGCTACCAGAAAAAGGTTTTGATATGGACATAGAAAAGGACTGGAAGAAGTACACTCTGGCAGATCCGAACTTCAACAAACCAAGTAAAATTGATATTATTATCGGAGCAGACCTATTTCCATTTATAATGAAGGGAAATGGTTGGAAAATCGGTTGGAAAATGTCTGTAAATATATCTGTAAATATATAAAGTAATCACTGCCGCAACAACAGTACGTCAGCATGGATTGGAACACTCAATCGCATCTAGCAAAACCTTTAACAGCGAGATCGAGCTAAAAGACTTACGCAAATTCATTCCGAAATCCAATGAGGTTATTCAGAATTTCATGGACAACAACACAGAGCAGGTAAAGACAGATGCATCACACAGCATGGTCGCTGCAAACATTAAGGGTCGCCGGCAGAGCGATTTGGTAAATGTGGAGCATAAGGACGACAGACTGAAGAGAGTGAAGCGAAAGCCACGGAGGTAAGCAATCATATTGGACCTGCAGCTTACACCCATCAGATTGGGAAAAATTCCAATTAAAACAAAGAGGGGTCGTATGCAACCTGCCTTTGACCTTCTAGGACCAATTTGGAAACGACGGCGTGCTGAAGCCAGTCTACCCATGTCGGATTTGACTTACAAACCAATCACACAGCTGGTCCAGGGGGGTGTTGGAAGACAAGTATGATGCCGACTACAACGATGTGGACGAAGCTCATAATGTCATTTCTGAGCGTGAATCGGAGCCTGAAGCGGAGCCAGAAGCCACCCTGCACGATATGCTAAACAAAGTAGCTGCTGGGGACGATGATAAATGATGGGCCGCTTATTAATAATAATAATATAATATTAACAACTTATGCCAGAATAAGATGCATGCAACATAAGCAATGGTTAGCAGATACTTTTTTGGCCCCCCGGAGAACGTTCAGGGATGAACATATGGCATCGTTGAAGGACTAGTTCAAGTGTCCCACAACTGCCTTAATGACCAACAGATATTTCGTTGCTGCCTGCGTTATGTAAACGCGATCCCACGCCTGCACACACATTGCAGTTACACTTATAGATTAAGATTTACACAGCTGCTTACAACACTGTGTTAGTTTAAGATAGGCTAACCAATAGAATTACACGATCCTCATGTGGCGCACTACAAACGCAGCTAAGGCCCATCCTTATAATATATATTGTCCAATAGAAATCAAGTTCCACACGCTGCTGCCATACAATACAGCGTGAGCTTTGAATAAAAGGACAGATCGTACGACAGCATGAGTAGTACAAATCAAAGAACCGACGCGTATTCATTTCAAGTGTAAAACTATCTACAAATATGTACATTAGTAACAGTAAATAACAAATTCAGCACAATTCAATTTGACCATTTAAATTAAAAAGAACACAATGAAATTAAGAAAGTACTAATAAAATTTGAAAGCTTAATGTAAAAGAAGGGCATAAACTCACGAGTATCACAGAAAAACAACATGGAATAAAAACTTTCACAAATGAACAAATAAACTCAAAGTTATACAGGTATCCACCACAACATGAAGCAGAAGTAAGAAAACAGATCAAAGAAATGGAAGAACAAGGGATTATTAGAAAGAGCAAATCAAAATGCACAAACCCACTGATAGTAGTAGCGAAGAAAATAGAAAACTCAGGGAAACAAAAGTACAACCTTGTAGTAGATTATAGAAAGCTTAATGAAATCACAATAGATGACAAGTTTCCATCGAATCTATATTGGTTAAATTAGGTAGAGCACAATATTTTATAACTTTAGATCTAGCTAAAGGGTATTGTTCACGCGAGCAGTAAGGGGTTAAGGGCGGCAGGGTCTAAATTCACCATAGCCGAAACCTCCTCCCACGCGAACGTTTGAGCTGCGAGAGCAGCCTCCTCCGGGCTCTAAGTTTAGTTGAAAAACGTACTCGCGTCTTTCCACACCGCTTTGTGCAAGTGACCCCAGTGCAGTTCGGTTTACCCTCTACACACGTACAAACCTTCACATACCATTTGTACATACCAATAAACACTACCAAACTCTGTACATAAACGTCACAAATAAACCAACACACACAAACTACAACGACCAGCCGTTTTCGTCATTGGGAAGAAAAGGCCCCCTACAATTATCCAAAAGCCACCCCCTATTCCCTATAATCCTCTCGACCCAGCTAGCTACGGTGAAACTGGATAAAACGATAAGTACACAAGTGCACATCTTTTTTTATAATTCCGATAATATTGCCAAGCCGCACTTTGCGAGTGCGTTCCAAAAAAAAGCAATTTAATCCAAGTGTCAGTGCAAGTTCAAGTGAATCTAAAGAAAGGGAAAGCCGTAGCGGCCTATATATTTCATATATATATATATATTATAATATATATATATATATATATATATATATATATATATATATATATATATATATATATATATATATATATATATATATATATATATATATATATATATATATATATAGTCTCTCTCTCTCTCAAAGGAAGGAAAAAAAGTATGGCGGCTTATATATCTATCTATCCAACGTGTACATGTTCCAAAGGTCTTAAGTTCGAAGGTGTATAAGCAAATTTATTGTGTTGCGCCGCATATCCCATTGGGCCAACCTCAATTTGTTAATAAGTGCAGAAGGCATTTATTAACATAATTCCGCATATAATTTGCCTATACACACTTAAGACAGAACACACGGCGCGCTTGTTGTTTTTTCCTCGCGTTTTCGTTCTCTCTCAGCTGTCCAAGCCGCACACTGCACTTACACAATTTCCAAATAATAATAATAATAAAAGTAGTAAATTGAAACTGTGTCGTCTCACTTTATTATTATTCATTTTCTTTAATTATATTGCACCTAAGAAACATTCCGTCTAAATTTTTAGCAATATAAATCAACTACGTTGCCCAAAACATTTATATTTTTGGGCCGCTATTGTTTTTGTTCTTCTATAAAAGTTTCCAGCGCTTAAAAGAAGCCAGCGGCACGGCTCAGCAGCGTACTCACCACGCGTCTGCTCTTCGGCCTTTTTTGTCGCTCTCTGGCGCTCACTAGCGCAAACACACACATGCATACATACATACAAGCGAGCGACGTCGAACGGTGCTAACGGCACGCATCGAGAGAGCAGCGAAAACAGCTGCGCTCGTTTTATACCCTATCCCACGAGAGTATGCACTTTTCCTGAAGGTACTTGGCAATTACGTTTTTTCCGTCAGCATCAGCAATCAACACTTGACTGCCAACCAACTACAACTCGAAACGTCGCTCGTGTGCCGTTTCCAGCGTTCTTGGCCCAGTTCCATTTTATTTTCAAAATATAAATACAATAAGCGAAAATATAAAATCTGCTGATTTGGTAAGCATTTCCTAATAAATAAATAAAGAAATTTAAAATCTGTTCCATAACTTGCCGTTATCTTTTTATTGAACCGAAGGAAAAGCGAATTCCAGCTGTTCCGTCTTCAGTCTTGTTTTTTGACCACAAATTTTCTACGCTTCCATTTTATTGGCTTTTTACGAATTTTCAAATCCGTTTTCACTAAAAATGGAAAGTGAAACTCCGAAATCGGAAGTGGCCACGGGATCATCCCTAATGCCTTCTGCAAGTGATAAACGGACCACCCGGTCGGTTCACCTACGTGAACGAGTTCATAGCAGTGTCCGATAGAGTGAGCCAGTACGAAGCCAAGATTAGCGGTGCTTCTTCTGCCGAAGCGTTCGTCTTCACACTAAAAATCCGCCGCGACGAGCTTAAGGAATTGTGGGACAGCGTGAAGCAGGAAATCGAGAGATGCTCCAGACCACTTGCCCGTGCAGCCACCAAGGAAACCAAGAATGAGCTGTTCCTCATACAAGCCAAGTATGATTTTTGCTATTCAGTCTATGAGCGGTGCATGGCTCAGCTGAGTGAGTAAATCGATAAATGGTCCGTTCCCAAAGTCCAATCAGCGCCTCCGCCACGTCACACCATGGGCTTCAATCTTCCGCCCTGTGACACCGAAGTATTTACAGGGGACTACGCGTGCTGGCCCACTTTCCGAGACCTATTTACGGCGGTCTACATAGACAACCCACGTCTATCTCCAGTTGAGAAGCTATTTCACCTCAACAACAGAACCAGGGGGGAAGCAAAGGAAATCGTCGCCAAATCTCCCCTTACCAACGATGGTTTTGCGTCCGCATGGGCAAATTTAAAGAGTCGGTTTGAAAATAGAAGACTCTTAGTGAACAGCCAGCTGACCATCCTGTTTGGCCTCCCCCCCCATAACGCAAGAGTCGGGGACGGCAATAAAGGCACTCCAAAGCACGATCCAAGGGTGCTTGACAGCTCTGGAGCATTCTAAGATTGAAACCACTAACTGGAATTCCGTTCTGGAGTTCTTGTGCTCATCCAAGCTTCCGGATACAACGTTATCTTTATGGAAGCATTCCTTAAAGGACAAAGCTGAGATCCCAGTTTGGGCGGAGCATTCCTGATAGACCGCCATCGGGCTCTGGAGTCCATAAAGGATTTAAAATGTTCTCGCGGCGCTCAGAATTCACTCAAGCTTTCAAAGAAGGACGTCGCGCCCAAGAGGATCAACACGTTTGAAGCAAAGGTGAATGTGAAGGCAGTTGCGTGCAAGCTTTGTTCAGCCGAAAACCACCCAATCCGTCTGTGCCCTCGATTCCTACAAATGTCCGTTAAGGAGAGGGAGGCCACTGTTAAAAAACAGAAACTGTGCCTTAACTGCTTCGCGAGGGGCCATCAACTCAAGGATTGTAGGAACCGGCATAATTGCTTCACGTGCAAGGGCCGCCACAACACCCTACTGCACCGTTGGACCCCTCCGTCAGCGCCCTCTGCAGCAGTTGTCCGTTCTCAACAGAATATCGAAGATTCCAGCTTACAGTCCACTTCTTCTAATGTACAAAGTTATTTCTCATCAAATATGCAAGGCGTTCTCTTAGGCACGGCGGTGGTAAATATCCTCCACTTGGCACGGCGGTGGTAAATATCCTCCACTTGGCACCATCTACATGGCACGAGCTTTAATCGACTCCGGGTTCCTTCTGACCCGTTCATATCGGAACGTTTGCGTAATCTGATCAAGCTGCCTTTCCAGAAGGTGCAGGCCAAGGTATCCGGGCTCAACGGTGTGGTATGAGGCGACGCGCGGAAGATGTGCAGCTTCAAGCTTGTTTCGCCTGCAAATCCAAGGCTACAAGTTACGGCCTCCGCGTTCGTGTTGCCACATTTGGCAGGCAACCTCCCATCGTACCCGATCCCCCAAAGCGTGCTGAGAGATCTACCAAAGATAAAGTTGGCGGATCCCTACTTCTTCCAAAGCGCCCAGATAGACGTCCTTCTTGGGGCAGATGTGCTGCCATCAATACTACTGGATGGTGTCCGGCCCAACATTTGCGGCACCCTGCTGGGTCAGGAACCATTTTTTCGGATGGATCTTGACCGGTCCGGTGGCCACTTCGAAACGCAAATCCATCTCGTCCTTCTCCACAAGGGTTTCGGTGAGCACAGAGCCCTCACTGGACAAGCTCCTTTGGAAGTTTTGGGAGGTGGAGGATCTACCCGAACCTCGGGTAAAGGAAGCAGATTTAGTCTGGCTCAGTTCCTGAAGAATGAAGCGCGCTTAAAAAGTAACATTCCGTCAAAAGAGCAGTATGATATGGTGATCAAGAAGTACCTGGATTTGGGGCACATGCGCCAAGTTCCTTCCGACACGAGTGCAGATAATTTTTATCTTCCGCATCACGCTGTCATCAAGCCAGACAGCACCACCACGAAGGCCCGTGTGGTCTTCAACGCGTCAAGTCCATCCACAAATGGTAGAAGCTTGAACGACATTTTACACACAGGACCTGTCCTGCAGTCCGATTTGACACTGCAAGTATTAAAATGGCGTTTTTTCCAATTTGTTTTCAGTGCCAACATAACTAAAATGTATCGGCAAATCCTCATCGACTATAGGCACACGCCGTTCCAAAGAATTCTGTTCCGGAATTCTACAGGTGACAATGCGACTACGAGTTGAACACGGTCACCTTTGCGCCCCCTTTCTGGCCATTCGGGTGCTTCAGCAACTGGCAGAGGACTCACGCACGCAATATCCGATAGCCAGTCAAATCATCTGCTATTACATGTACGTGGATGATGTGCTAGCCGGCGCCCACACGAAGGAGGCCACAGTCGCAGCTATGCTTTCCATTGCGAAAATGGTCGTCAAAAAAGAAGGAACTTTTGCTTCATATTCCCAAGGATCATCTGCTACGGGCTGATTTCTTGGAAATTGAGGACGCCAGCCAGACGAAGACACTCGGCATCCGGTGGAGTGCTACGACGGACAACTTTTTCTTCGTTGCCAGCGACGTGGATGCCAAGCAAGTCGAGGGGTCCCTCCACAAGATTTGGCAGACAGCGAGTTGTGGTGGCATGGACCGTCTTGGCTTCGGGTGCCGCAGGAAAGCTTGCCCATCATCGAGCACTCTCCATTCATCACGGAAATGGAGCAACGTACCATTCGGGTGAACTTCGTATCCGTGCCCGCAGGAGGGGACTTTCTGGAGCGTTTTTCCGATTTCGGCAGAGCCCTGCGCGTGGTAGCCTACATCTATCGCTTCATCCGACGCTGCCGAAAGGTCCCGTCTCCAAAATCCAAAGAGCTGAGCAACGGTGAGTTGGTCGAGGCCCAACGTATCCTAACCCTCCGTTCTCAGCAAAGGGAATACTCAAAGGACTACCAATGCTTGCTAAACAAGAAGAGCGTATCCACTTCAAGTTGTATCCTCAACTTGAACCCCTTCCTAGATGCCCACGGAGTCGTGAGGGCGTGTGGCCGGCTGTCTGCATCGGATACGTTGAGTTACAGTGAACGGCACCCGGTCATCCTACCTTACAACTGCGTTTTTTCACGTCTCCTGGTTCTCTTTACGCACCGCATCTCACTCCACGGCGGAAACCAGGTGACAGTGAACCTCATCCGCTCCAAATACTGGATTCCGAGGCTACGGAACCTGGTCAAATCAGTGATCAACTCCTGCAAGGTTTGCGTAATCCACAAGAAAAGGTTGCAAACACAGTTGATGGGCAGACTTTCAGTCCAGCGAAGCACCTTCTCTCCTCCCTTTACGCACACACGACTCGACTTCGCGGGACCTTTTGAAATTAAAAACTACACGGGCCGAGCATGCTTGATCACCAAGGGCTACGTGTGTGTTTTTGTATGCTTCAGCACGAAAGCTATACACATTGAGGCTACATCCGACCTCACGACGCAGAAATTCTTGGCCGCTTTTGCGCGCTTTGTGGCGAAAAGGCGATGTCCCCAAGAAATCCAGTCAGACAACGGCACGACCTTTGTGGGTGCATCAAGAGCTTTAAAGCGCGCCTTCCTACAAGCCACTCGAGCGTGAATTGCCGACATCCATGGCCAACAGCTTCTCTCCTGGAATTTCATTCCTCCTGGCGCGCCCCACATGGGCGGCTTGTGGGAGGCGGGAGTGAAGAGCTTTAAGACTCTTTTCTACAAGGCCACCTCGAGTCAAAAGTACACGAAGAGCTGTCGACGTTGCTGTGCAAGATCGAGGCAGTTCTGAACTCTCGTCCGATTTCTCCCATGTCGGCCTTGACCGTTCTTCAGGCCTTGACCCCCGGCCATTTCCTTACTGGCGGGCCGCTCCTTTCCATTGCCGAACCTGAAATCAAGTAGGAAGCATCGTCCATAATTAACCGTTGGCAACTGCCCAAGGCACTCAACCAGCAATTTTGTCTCCGATGGAAGGACGAATACCTGAAGGAGTTGCACAAGCGCAACAAGTGGAAGCAGCCCCTGCGAGACATTCAGGCAGGGGATCTGGTGGTCGTGAAGGAGGACAACGCCCCATCGCATGATTGGCGGCTTGGCCGAGTCCAAAGAACCTATCCGGGATCCGACGGAAGGATACGCGTCGTCGACGTCTTAACGTCAAGAAGCCCCATCAAACGACCAGTCGCTAAACTAGTTCTACTCCCCGTTCAGGAATCCGTATCCGTGTAGTAGCTACTATGTCTAGTCTCAGCTCCGAGTTGTTTGTTCTATGTTCATGTTGTGTTTCCACTAATCGTCCAACCTACTCTTTTTCCGCCTCAGCTCCGGCACCCCCCTCGAGATGGCACCACGCAGGACCAGGATGGCGGAGAGCACCCAGCCTCGCGGCGTCAACTCATCCCGTTGCCGCGTATGTCGTGGAGTCCACGCTCTGCGGTGGTGTCGCCACAGGATGAATCCGGAGAAGCGCCTTCGGGCAGCACTCATTAACAAGTACTGCCCGAATTGCCTGGCCCATGAGCATTCGGGACGATCCTGCAGGAGCCGGGACAAGTGCTTCCGGTGCCAAGGAGATCACCACACGCTTCTCCACATCGACGAGCGACAGCGGTCGCATTCGCCCCGGCGTTCCTCCTCGTCCCACCGGTCTCGCTCGCCCCAGAGAGCCACGTCGTCGCAGCGGTCTGACTCTCTTCAACCGCCAGCATGTCTTCCACCACCACTTTCACGGCAGCAGCTCCCTTCATCAGTGTTGTTGCCAACTGCAGTGGTACTTGTCGACACAGGCACTCGTACCTTCGAGGTCCGTGCACTTATCGACAGCTGCACGCCAAGGAGCAGCATCAACGCTTCCTTTGCGGCTGCCTTGCATCTGTCCAGCAACCAAGAAGTCGCCACCGCTGTCGTCCGATCCAAGGCCCTCTCGTCCTTCCGTTTGGATGTCTCCCTCCGCATTGCACCGAATCTTCAACTGCGGACTCCAGAAAGAGCTGTGGAAGGTGCGATCCGAGACGAGTTTGCGACCCTGGTCCTGGCCGATCCAAACTTCTACCGGCCATCCACGGTTCCGCTAGTGCTCGGGGCGGACGTGTATCCAAGGCTGATCCAAGCAGGATGCCTTCCGGGTCGAGACGGTCGCCCTGTAGCCCAGAGCACCGTGTTTGGCTGGACTCTGTCCGGTGCCTGCCGCCAATAAACGCACTCCAAGCGTCCCCTTACGGCTCAGTTTACCCTCTACACACATACAAACCTTCACATACCATTTGTACATACCAATAAACACTACCAAACTCTGTACATAAACGTCACAAATAAACCAACACACACAAACTACAACGGCCAGCCGTTTTCGTCATTGGGATGAAAAGGCCCCCTACAATTACCCAAAATCCACCCCCCTACACAGGTATCATCAAATCACAGTCAAAGAAGAAGACAGCTTTTGTTACTCCACATGATCTATACGAGTTTCTTCAAAGTAGTGTCAAATATCTAGGTTACACCATTGATGAATTAGGTATTAGAGCAGATGAAAGTGGTTTGTTAGCAATCAAAAATTTCCCTGTACCTGAAAATGTGCATGGTGTACAAAATTTGTTGGGTTTATGTTCATATTTTAGACTATTTATTCAGAACTTTTCAATTGTTGCTAAGCCCTTATACGATCTTACAAAGAAAAATACTAAGTTTGTATTTGGTGCTACCGAACTTGAGACATTTGAAATTCTTAAAGAGAAACTGGTGAAATCTCCAGTGTTAGCTTTGTTTAATCCGAACGAAGAGACAGAATTACATTGCGACGCCAGTGCTTTAGGCTTTGGTGCGGTGTTAACACAGAAAAAAGAAGATAAAAAGTGGCATCCAGTGTTTTATTTTTCAAAAAGAACGACGGAAGCAGAATCGAAATTTCATAGCTATGAATTAGAAACATTGGCTATAATTTATGCATTAAGGAGGTTTAAAGTTTATTTGTACGGAAGAAAATTTAAAATAGTTACCGATTGAAACTCATTGATTCTGACATTGAATAAGAAAGAATTGAATCCGAGAATAGCAAGATGGGCGCTCGAAATGCAAATTTTGATTATGTAGTAGAACACAGGGCAGGAACTAGGATGCAGCATGTAGATGCGTTGAGTAGAAGTATGACCATAATGATAGTTGAAACAAATACTTTTGAGGAAAATTTAGTGATATGTCAAAATAGAGACTCGAAAATAGTGAAACTAAAACAGGATATGCAAAATGCCGAACATAAATTTTACGAAATGATTAATGGAATTGTTTATAAGAAACTAGATAGACAATCATTACGGTTTTACGTCCCAGAAGCTATGGAAAGTCATGTCATATATAAATATCATGATGAAATGGGAAATATGGGCATTAACAAAGTTGTTGAATTAATTAGTAAAAGTTATTGGTTTCCACATATTAAGGCAAAAGTAGAGACACACATCCAAAATTGTTTGAAATGCATTGCGTTTTCTAGTAAAAGTGGTAAAATTGATGGTTTAATTCAAAATATTCCAAAATCGAATGTGCCTTTTAAAAGTTTACACATAGATCATTATGGACCATTCGATAAAAATACAGCTCATAAACATTTGTTCATTCATTCACCGCCATTGTACCAGATTTCTGTTCTGCAGTCTTGATCCAACGTTCCGGCTTGTGTCCCGACAGCTTTATGGTCCTAAATGCATGTAGGACTTGTGATGCCTGCGCAAAACCCTGCATTTGGGCTTGGCCCGTAGTTGTTCATCTGGTATCCCTTCTATTATAGTCTCTGTTAATTCATCCTCATCGATGCTGATAAGCGAAGCTAGCAGCATTTTTTCGTTGAAATACTCAAGAAATTCTTCACCTGACTTCCACTTGCGCGCTTCGAACTTTCGACGCCATCTTGTTTTCCTTTACCGAGAAAGTCGTCAACATTAGTTCCAGCAGCTCTTTCATGGGCATGGTCAGGTGTTTTGTGTCACCGTGCAGCCACATTTGAGCGCCATCTCTCAGCTTCGCAATTAGCAGCATTCGCAACATGTTGTCGTCAAATTCATAAACAGCGGCCACAGACTTCAGTTGCGCAACCCAAATGTTTACAGGGCTCTTCCCATCAAACGCTGGCAACATGTCTTTAACAACATTTATCAACATGTTGCCTGATTTGATGCTTTCTCTCTCTTTCTCGTTCTTTTTTAGCATTGCATTTTCGAGCTTCAGCATATCTAACTGTAGTTTTAGCATGTTCAGTTCGTTCTCTGCTCTACCCTGGCTGTTATCGCCGTCTGCATTATGCCCATCGTCACGTGTTTCAATTGCCCTGCGCGGATCTTCGGCGCCACCAGCGCCGTCGCCAGCACCCACTTCTTGCTCGTCCGTACCATCTAGCGACCCTCTTTGCATTTTTTGGAGTGTTCACTTAATGGACACTCGCCGCGGAATTCAGTTGGAATTTCACTTAAACGCACAGCCAGCTCCGTTTTGTCGCCGTCCGACGGACACTTCAACAGCACACACATTCTCAACTGTGACGTTGAAAACTCATCGGCACATATCTCTTGCATTGTTTTATGTGTTAATTAACAAATATAAAAATTTTTCACTTTGTCGGCGATATTTTAGGTTGATCCCACTTCTGAATAATTGTGGCCGAGACAATTATTAAAGGCGCGTTGTTTCTCGTTTTCGTTTCCCCCCGGAGAACGTTCAGGGATGAACATATGGCATCGTTGAAGGACTAGTTCAAGTGTCCCACGACTGCCTTAATGACCAACAGATATTTCGTTGCTGCCTGCGTTATGTAAACGCGATCCCACGCCTGCACACACATTGCAGTTACACTTATAGATTAAGACTTACACAGCTGCTTACAATCCTTATAATATATATTGTCCAATAGAAATCAAGTTCCACACGCTGCTGCCATACAATACAGCGTGAGCTGATAAAAGGACAGATCGTAAGACAGCACGAGTAGTACAAATCAAAGAACCGACGCGTATTCATTTCACGTGTAAAACTATCTACAAATATGTACATTAGAAACAGTAAATAACAAATTCAGCACAATTCAATTTAACCATTTAAATTAAGAAGAACACAATGAAATTAAGAAAGTACTAATAAAATTTGAAAGCTTAATGTTAAAGAAGGGCATAAACTCACGAGTACCACAGAAACACAACATGGAATAAAAACTTCCACAAATAAACTCAAAGTTATACAGGTATCCACCACAACATGAAGCAGAAGTAAGAAAACAGATCAAAGAAATGGAAGAACAAGGGATTATTAGAAAGGGCACATCAAAATGCACAAGCCAACTGATAGTAGTAGCGAAGAAAATAGAAAACTCAGGGAAACAAAAGTACAACCTTGTAGTAGATTATAGAAAGCTTAATGAGATCACAATAGATGACAAGTTTCCATCGAATCTATATTGGATAAATTAGGTAGAGCACAATATTTTACAACTTTAGCTCTAGCAAAAGGGTATCATCAAATCACAGTCAAAGAAGAAGACAGAGAAAAGACAGCTTTTATTAATCCACATGATCTATACGAGTTTATAAGAATGTCCTATGGACTTAAAAATGCACCAGCAACATTCCAAAGACTCATGAATGATATATTGAGAGATTTTATAAATAAAACATGAGTATTCTATATGGATGATATATTGAGCACTTCATTACAAGAAAATATAAAATCAATAAACGAAATCTTTAATGAAAAATTTAAATATTCAAGTAGATAAATGCAACTTAAAAAAAAAAAAAGAAACAGAGTTTCTAGGCCACATTCTCACTAAAGAAGAAACCCAGATAAAATTAAAGTAATTCAAACACTAGTACTTCCAAGAACTGAGAAACAAATTAAAAGCTTTTTAGGAATAACATGACTTTATAGGAAGTTTATTAATGACTATGTAAAAGTAGCTCAACCCATAACAAAATATTTGAAAAAATGTGTAAAAATCAATACAAAAGACCCAACTTATGTGGAAGCATTTGAGAAATTAAAAACTCTAATTAGTTGACACCCAATACTTAGATACCCATAATTCGAAAAACAATTTACAAATTCACAGACGCAACAAATTATGCACTGGGAGCAGTACTTTCACAAGAAGGGCATCCAATATGTTACGTATCAGTTAAGTGTTCTACTTAATAATCATGAAAAGAATTACTCAGCAACAGATAAAGAATTTATAGCTATTACATAGAGTACCAGCTATTTCAGAGCATATATATGGAAGAAAATTTCAGATCAACCGATTATATTTCTACACACTAAATATAAAGGAAAACACATATCACCCAAACATCAAAGGTGGCTTTTGAAATTAGGAGAGTATGACTTCAACATAGAATACTTGTTTATGCGGCAGCGCGCTGTTAACTACAGCCGAAGCTGGCGCAGCAGCAGCAGTCAATACTAACAGCTGTTAGCGCCTATGTTAGTTAACAGAGCGCTGTCCGCTTCGCTGCCTCTCTCCCCAATAGTCGAATTATGTAGTTTGTAAGCGCTTTACTGGGAATTTGTAAGTCCGTCCAGAAGAAAGAATAAAAGTGAACAGAGTGAAAACGAAAAGTGCAAGGTTTTTCTTACGCCGCCATTTTTAAACACAAGGAATTAACCCAACCGACGCCCTACTCCAATACATGGTCCTTCGAGCCGGATCCTGCACCTCCTACCACAACATAAGCATCGTGCAGATCTCATCCGTTCGCCCCAGCTTGTTCTTGGCACCGTTGGATTCCTAAGGAGAAAATAGAGCTAAGTAAAAAGCGCATTTTTTACTCTGCAACTTACCGCCATTTGTTCTGTCTATCTATCCGCCGACCCCCCAAAACGGAATTAGCATCAAGCTTTCCGTTCCCTATCCAAGGGCTCAAACCAGCCACTGCGGAAGTGATTTTCCATCCTTCGCGCCTCCTATAAAGCAGCTTGTCTGCAACCAAAACGGCTTGCCAACGGCAGGTACCGCAACATAAAACACAATTGCAACACATTATTAAAAACAAATTTAATGAATCCGTCCATCCGCATTAATTTGCATTTGTAATCGCCGTCTCCTTAACAGTAAACGTACATATGCACATACATATACAACACCATATGAACCTCACATGCAGCAATTACTTTGGAATTAAACACTCACATATCAACATACACAAGTGCATATATTTTTGCAACCATCAAAAGGCACATATATCACTCATATACATATATTAATTTATACATATATTAAATAAGCGTATTATTATACACATATATACACATATATTTTCCATCCGTACATAAATACTTATTCTACTAACACAATTCACGTAACGTGGCTGTCGATCCACGACTCCAAATTTAAAACAAATAAAATCTGCCAACGTGTTCTTGGCATACACAATAGCCCACGCATGGCGCCTGCGTTTATGGAATTCACGAAAAAATTCCACCAATAAGTAATCTTGCCACCGGCATATGCCTATGCACTTGCGCGTATATCAACATACGCCGGCCACATCTTTATTTATTTTTTACGCATGTCCACATTTACACATATAACACCAAACACTGCGCAGACGCATCCGTCTAACACTTGTCGATAATCCTCGCATTGGTATCTGGCACGGGTATCTGTTGTTAATACACAATTGTACTAACACGACATAACACAACAACTCACCTATATAAAGAGTGCGCCCATCCGAAACACAACTTCAGAGGCGCCGGCGCATATCTCACCATCTTCGCCAGGCCACCAGGCGCATATTCAACCAGCTTCACCGACACGAACGCGCGTTCCTGACATCAAAGGTTGTTGCTTATAATTTTTTTTTTTTTTTTTTTTTTTTTTTTTGGTTTTAAGTTACCACGATACCCTTGGGTATTGTGGAATTATTTGGCCGCCCACTTATTGGTAAAGTGGAAAATGCCACGCGGGTTATTTCGTAGTGTTTGCTTGTCTTTAAAGTTTTACGTTAATTTCTTTTATAAAGTTGACCAGTGAATTGTACTCAGCTGTGGCCGCTTGCTTGAAAAAAGTGTGCACATTGTTGTATTTTGCTAGTGCTGTGTAACGTTGACGTGCTGTGTTGTGCTTTGTGCATTCAAAAATAACATGTGTTGCGCTGTCAGGGACGTTACAGCTGTTGCATATGTTATCATTTAAAACGTGCATTTTCGATAGAGTGACTTTGTCGAAGGAGTTTTCACATATAAGTCTGTTCATTAGTTTGATATTATTTGGATTTAATTGGCAATTTTCGTTCTGAAACCAAGGCTTGTTCACGGTTGCCGGGAAGAGTGCGCAGTATTTTCTGTCCTTTTCTGCAGCAAAGCTGGAGTACTCCCTCTCCCAGTCCTGATGAATCCTCCTGTATATAGTACACACCGCGTCCTTCAGGCTCCATTTCACCGTCATGAACGTACCTTCTGTTGGTGCTTTCTTTGCTGCCGAATCCACTATGCTGTTTTGTTCTAGCCCTACGTGACCCGGTATGTAGTGCACTTCTACCTCCATTATCCTGGAATTATTAATTTCATTCTTTATATTGTGAGCTATGTAATTGTTCTGCGATGGTTTAGTCAGTATTTGAGCACTGCCTCTATTATCTGTTAAGAATGCTACCCGTGGTATACCCAGTAAAATAGCGTAATCTAGTGCCTTATCGATAGCTAAAAGTTCGGCGGAGAGTGACGACAGGATTTTGTCCGTGAAAAAACTTTCAATGTGCCCTGACTCCTCATGTAAGAAGGCTGAGCTGGAGTGATTTACGGTGACCGATCCATCTGTGAAAAATAGCTTAAAACCTCCGCGCCTTAGGGAGTGAACCTTTTCATTAAAAATAAGACGAGTGCTTATTGTGTCTATTGATTTCTTGTTTCTCGCAGCGCCCTTGAAGAAATCTAGGTCTCCTTTAATTTTGGCGCACTTGTCCTGATTTAAAGGGATTTCCTCTATGCGATTGAAAATGTCTGCAAATTCATTGTACACTTTCGAGTAGCTGGTGTTGATTTCGCGACCATACATGAGTGTGTCACCTGCTGGCAGATTAAAAGCAAAGACTTTCGCCAATTCCTTGGCTGTGAGAAATTTGTATCTGTATTTGGGAGGAAGCTCAGCCGCCATGTGGTATATTACCGGGACCGGCGTGCATTTTAAAAGCCCCAGAGCTTTCCTAAGGTACAGGTTTGTACTTCTTGTGACTTTTTCTAGAGCTGCCTTAGTCAGATTGCTGAAGGACGAGCATGCATATTCCAGTCTGCTCCTAACAAAAGCCTTGTGTAGCAGAACCTCCTGTTTAGGGCTGAACCCAAATTGGCAGCCGCTTAACAGCCTAATAAAGGCACATGTTCTGTTGGCCTCTGAGATGGCTTGATTGACATGACTGCACGCAGAATTGTTAGCCGAGATGATTCGGCCAAGGTACTTGATTTGCTACACTTCATTTATGAAAGTGCCTTGATATAGAATATTAAGTTGCTTTTTGTGCGAGCCAAAATGGATGGCCTTTGACTTGGATGGGTTAAAAGTCAGATTAATTTCGCTGCATTCTCTTCCGAATTCTTGTATCTTGTTGCTCAGTATTTCTACGGCATCATCGTGCTTCTTGTGAAAGCACACCAGGAAAAAGTCATCAGCGTATTGAAAGAGTTGACAGTTTTGGTTGTTGACCTTATGGAGCCCTGCCGTGTATATGTTAAATAAAGTTGGGCTCAGGCAACTGCCTTGGCAGACTCCTCTATTTATCTCCACCTTGCTAGAGCCCTTTATAAGGAATCTGCTTCGAAGAAAACAAATTATCCATTGAACTTGGTGCATATCGAACTCCATGCAATTCAGCTTGTATTCCAAGATATCGAATCTACACAATCAAACGCCTTTTGCAGGTCCAGACATGCCGCTGCGACCTGGAAGCCTTCGGCTTTTAGGCATTGAATCTTGTTTACCAGGTCGTTGATGCATAGGGTGGTTGATCGGTTTTTCCTAAAAGCGTACGATCTGTCCGGCAGTAAGCTTCGGCTGGCGATGTGAACTTCAAATTTAATTTTAATTAGTCCTTCAATTGATTTAAATAGTGAACTCAGAAGGCAGATCGGCCTGTGATTTTGTATCAGTGCGGTATCTGCGTTCCTTTTTGGAACCGGAACCAGACGTATATGTCTCCAGCATTCCGGTATGATCCTTTTGAGCCATATGCCGTTCAGTATTTTAAATATATGGACTTTCTTGGCGTTAGGTAAATTCTGCAGCATCCGGTATGATATGCCGTCCAGACCGCATGCCGATGCTGGGCTTCTTGTATTCAAAAAAGAAATGAAGTCCTCAAAATCTAAGGAACTGTTTGGCGTGATATTTTGGGTTGTTTGAGACAGTCTCTGTGGTGGATTGCTTGATGTGCCTGGTGTGTCTTTTACTATTTGTAAAAACTCCTCGTCTTCCTCTTTGGACCATGTATTTGCTGTCTTTTTTATTTGTTTGTAAAACTTTAAATGCTTGGCACCACTCCACAATGACTGCGTTGACGTGATATCGCTCAAGAAATTGGTAAAATTTAGTCTACGGCAGTTCTTAATGTGGCTTTGCAGTTTTGTTTCCGCCTCCATTAATTTTTCCGCATCTGATAGTTTTTTGGAAAAGTAAAATTTCCTTCTGCTCGCATTTCTAAGGCGGAACAGCCTGTTTGCATCTTCATCCCACCACTTCTTCGGCACGTATTTGTTGTCGCTGGGTATTGTAACGGTGTTCGCTTTGATAATTGAGCGAACATTGCCATTGAGTGTGTCCAGATCTGAGAACTCACTGTTAGAGAATACCCTTGCGATTCTATTGTGCAGTACTTTTTTGTGATTAGTTGTTGTGGTTAATGGGTCCAGCTGGATCATGACCGGCAGGTGATTACTTTTGGATATTTTGCAGCTTAAAGTCTGCCATCTTACTTCCTGGTGTAGTGTGCATACATAAGGAGTACACACTGTACGCAGTGCACTCTTAAGAACATACACTGTAACACTTTATTGCAGTGAATAAATTAATTCAAAAAGCCAAGCATAATTCGGACGCGATGTAATATGATCGCACATGCATTGGGCGACATAAGTGCAGCGTCAGTGCAACTAGTGTCAGCCACCTCAAGTGCACATAACATTCTCCCTCGCGCTCTCGCTGCCAACAGCGCTGAGTACAAATACATAAGTAAAATACATAATGCGGCCGCTCCGCTGCCGGCGTCTCTGGCAGCGCAGCTACGAGGCCTTAGCTAAGTTCATTTTAAGTAAAATGTAAGAAATCAGTATAAGTTCAAGTTTTAAGTTTGAGTGTCGTAAAATTAATAAATAATTAATAAAAACTCATAATAAAAACAACGTATATTATTACACTGGCTTCTGAAGTTGCAGAAGGTCAGATCCAAGACTGACCCGTGACCTGGACCACGAGAAAAAGTTGGAGAGCCATTGTTTAAGCATATAAAACCGGAGTCCGCGGCGGCCCGTTCAATGCTGTGTCCCTTACTGTCACTAGTAGGACTACCCCATGTGGTAGATTTAGCATTGAAGTCTCCGCTAATTAGGGATGCCTTGTTCAGAGAGGCCGCGAACGCGAAAATGTCCTTAACTCCATTTTTTATGTTGGAGATTGGTGTCGAAGGAGCTGCATATATTCCAAATAGGTTTATGTTCTTTTGTAGGTTGAGTGTTTGTATTCCTATACACTCCAGGCAGTTTTGTATATTAATAATTTTGAATTTTATGTTTTTCCTGATATAGATTCCTACTCCATCATATCCATCCTCTCTTGGTTTTCCGTAGAAATTGAAGTCCGGAATCTGCATTCAGAGTTATCTCTCACCCAAATTTCTGCAAGAATTGCCACGTCAATGTTATTATTTATAAGGAACATATTTAAAAGCTGTTTGTTGTTGTTGAAAGTCAAACTTTGAATGTTATACTGTAGGATCTTCATATTAATTATTATTTGCCAGAGCCGACGCGTTTCTGATTGAATTGGCGTCTAGCTCTGCGTTCGTGGCGTTTATGAAGTCCCTTATTTCTTCCCAGAATATTCTTGGCGGGCCAGCTCCATTATTGTTATTCTGATCCGTTAAGGAGCCCAGAATCTTTTTCCCCAGCCAATCAAACTTTTCCTGCAGCAAGGATTCGTTTGAGACCAATGAGTCTATGACCGAATTGCGATTTACATTTCTAACCGGATTTTTATTCTGCTTTGGCTGTTTTGGGGCGTTCCCCCCTCCATTCTTGGCCACTTCGGCGAAAGGCGATATGGCATGCACCTCTCTTGCCACATCTGAATTATTGTGCACGCGGGGGCCCGACTTGTCGGCTTGCTTCTTTAAATGTGGGAACTCCCTCAAATTTGCCAATTCTGGAACCCCTCTCTCGAATAGAGATGGAAATTTTTTCCTAGTCTCCTGCTTAGAGAGATTTTCTACCGCCATACATTTTTGTATTGCATACGCCTATTACCTTGCTGGGCACTGTGGAGCTGTAGCCATGTGCTCCCCTTTACAATTTGCGCATGCAATGGCTGAACAAATAACTCCCTTCTCGTGCTCCATGCCGCATTTGAAGCACCGCGCGGCTCCCTTGCAATGCTTGGCCATATGGCCGAAGCGCTGGCAACGGAAGAATTGCCGAAACTCAATATAAGGGTGCACCTCCACCTTTGTGTAAAGAAATTTAATTTCTTTGGGAAGCTGGTGTCCCTTAAACCAAACTTTGACTCTCATAGTGGGGACCAGATTCTTTGAATTCGAGTCTCTTTTGAAGATTCTTTCCACCTGCGATATTGGAATATCCGCTGACAAGAGCTCCATCAGTAGCTCGTTAGACATATGCGTAGGGATATTAAACAAAATACCTGCCTTGGCTATGAAATGCCTAAATATTTTAGGCACAAAACCACGGTCTGCAAGCACTTGCAATGACGCCAGCTCATTCGCACTCTCGGCCGAATGGCAAATAATTTTGCACCTGCCATACCCTATTTTCATTATCTCGTCGATACCTTCAATCTTCTTGGAACATAGCAGTTCCGTGAGTTCAAATTGATTTATGGCTTTTCCCAACCCGACTTCACAAGCCTTGTCAACATAAACCACATAAGGGCCTTTATGAGCCTCTTCATAATGAAAGTTATTCCAATAATTGTTTTTACTCACGCTTTTTTTTCCCACTTCTTCTTCTTTTTCCTTTAAACCATTTATCTCCGAATTAACTGACTTACTTGAGTCTTCCTCTTTATCTTTTTGCTTGACTTCCTCCGAAATGCTGTGATTTACCGTTTTGAGCTTTGCCGCGCTTTTTGTTGGCGCGTCATTTTTTCCCGCTTTTGCTCCAGACATCCGACCTGTATCTGTACCCTCCTTCTTTTTAAAAATGTTAGGAGTAATGCGACGGGATATAGGCTCCCTCGACTCCGTGCTGCCGAGTGAACGTCCAGCTCTACTCCTGCTTGCCATAGTAGCTCGCCTTAATCCACTGCCAGCCGGTACCTACACAACTGTTGTGGATGTGAATGGGATTACACTTGATTTATATTTCAAACTATTTATCAAGTATTTATAAATCAGCTAAAAGTATCAAAATTAGGAGTAAATTAAATTTAATTTATTTATTTTCTTAGAGTGAGTTGCAGTTTTCAGTTTTTTTTTTTTCTCCCCCCTTTTAGCAATTTCTTGCTATTAGTTCACTTGTACTTTAAGCACTCGAGTAGATGTTCTCCGAACGGCGTTCAAATTGCAACTGGTTGCTTATAATTATTACACACACATTTCGCTAATTAGTGGTGCGCATCAACAATTATCGATACCAACTATCGGTGACTGAAGTCACGGTCACAATATTGGCCCCCTGCACACGTTTTTTTCCTGCATGTTATTCCGCGCCCACTCCATTTAAAATTCAAAAATAATAAAACTCTGGAAAAGCAATCAAAATTATTTTTTATTAAATAAATACATAAAATACTATTTGCGGGTGCTTTATTTCCTTTGCAACCTTTTAGCGCCTCCACAAAAAATTTGATTAAGAAGGAGACCAAAAAGGTGTTCAATATCTTACTGCCGGCGTTTAATTTTGACGGCAAAGCATTTCTCATCAACAAACAAAGCAAGAGCTTTTGTCCGTACATCCAAGGCGCCTCAAATAAGCCGCTCTTCTTGTCGTTAAGGTTCATAAGCAAGCATATTATGTCCAGCGACAGCGAGAAGGACAGCGCAAAGCTTTCTGCAGTTCCTATTGTCATTCCGTCCTCCCATCAGCCCAGGTCCAGTCCCTCTTGGACTCCAACGGTCCCAAGCTTAGCTTCGCCCTCACCTTCACCCGCTCAACTGACAGTAAAGGTGCCCACCATACCCAAAACCACACCTCCAACTACGAGAGCAGCAGGTCAAAAAGCGTCAGCTAGCAACAAGATGGCGTTAAACCACTTCATTAGCGGCACTGACAAACTTTGTCAGTTCGAGGCTAAACTTGATCCTTCTTCCAGTGCCGAAACGTCTCTGTTCGCTCTTAAGGTCCACTTGGACCACGTCAAAACCTTGTGGGAAAATGTGGAACAAGAGTGTGAACGCTGCACACGGGCTCTGAATGAGTCAGAGTCCGGCCTTTCAGAACGGCAAGCGATGCAAGCAAAATATGACCACTGCTATTCGGTGTACGTTCGATGTGCCTCCACTCTGAGTGAGCAAATCGAGCGGTGTTCCGCTCTTAATCGAGCACCAGCACCCACTATCCAATCCAGGGGCTGCAGCCTCCCTCCAATCGAGACCGAGGTGTTCAAGGGTGACTATCTGAAGTGGCCCACCTTCAGGGACCTCTTTACTGTGGTCTATATAAATCATCCCAGTTTGACTGAAGTTGAGAAACTGGCCCACCTAAACGCAAAAACGAGTGGTGAAGCAAAAGCTATTGTCAAAAAATCGCCCCTCACCAACGAGGGTTTCCAATCTGCTTGGGCTGCCTTGACTGCGCGTTTTGAAAACAAACGACTTCTAGTCAGCAGCCACATGAAGATTTTATTCAATATACCGCCCATCTCCCAAGAGTCGGGAGCCTCCCTAAAGGAGCTCCAGAGTACCATGCAGGGATGCTTGACGGCTCTTGAACATTCCAAAATCAGCACTGAGAACTGGGACTGCCTGTTAGTCTATTTGTGTACTTCTAAACTACCGAGACTGACTCTCTTACTTTGGGAACAGTCTCTCCCAGATAAAACAGAGGTTCCTTTCGGGTCGGAATTAAATCACTTCCTCCTCGAGCGTCATCGTACTTTAGAGGCAATAGAGGAAATGAAATCGAGCATAAGCGCGCGGCAGCCCAAAAAAACCCAATCGTTTGAGGCAAAAGTCAGCGCCAAAACACAGGCGTGTAAACTTTGTTCGAAGGAGAATCATCCTGTTCGCCTCTGTCCGAGTTTTCTCCGAATGTCCGTCCAGGAACGCTCCAAAACTATTAAGCAGCTCAAGTTGTGCTTAAATTGCATTGCTCGGGGGCACCAACTAAAATATTGCACGAGTCAATAAAACTGTTTGACGTGCAAGGGCCGCCACAATACACTATTACACCGTGGTGCGCCCCCTCCATCGGTGCGTTCGGCATCATCCATTCCTTCCTCCAATGCACCACCTACTTCAACCAATAATATACAGTCCACGCCCACGAATGTTCAAAATTATTTTTCCTCCAACACCCAAGGGGTACTCTTAGGCACGGCCATTGTCACCATTGTACAAGCAGGCACTGCTTATCCAGCGCGCGCCCTGATCGACTCAGGCTCTGAAGGGACCTTTATTTCTGAAAGACTGAGGAATCGGATAAAGTTGCCCTTCAAAGGGGTCCAAGCCCAAGTGTCCGGGCTTAACCAGACGGTAGCAGACCTGATGACCAAGATGTGCAACATAAAGTTGGTCTCGCCCACGCATCCAGCCACGGAAATCGAAGCCTCAGCTTTCGTGCTACCGCAGCTAGCAGGTAACCTGCCATCTTACTCCTTTCCTCGGGAGGCTTTAAAAGACCTCCCAAATCTGCCGCTAGCTGACCCATCATTCTTCCGAAGCTCTCCCATTGATGTACTAATCGGTGCGGATATACTTCTTTCCATCCTACTGGGTGGTTCCCAGTCCAATGTCTGTGGTTCGCTGTTAGCTCAGGAAACTGTCTTTGGGTGGATTCTTACTGGCCCAGTGTCCACAGCAGGAAACACGACCATAGCGTCTTTCGCTACACGTGTTGCTCTGTACGATGAGCCCGTATTAGATCAGTTGCTCACAAAATTTTGGGAGGTGGAGGATGTCCCAGCCAACTGTCCCAAAGCTGAAGATTTGTTTTGTGAACAGCTATTCCAGCGCACAACAAAACGACAGACGGATGGAAGATATATGGTCTCACTCCTTTTTAAGGAGCCAAACCAGATCGAGCTGGGCCATTCCAGGTCTATTGCGCTCGCGCAATTTTTAAGAAATGAGGCGAGACTAAAAAGGAACCCTCCATTGAAGGAGCAGTATGACGCTGTCATTACAGAGTACCTGGACTTGGGGCACATGCGCCCTCCGGCCACCAACACTGCCAATTTTTATCTCCCTCATCACGCGGTGGTCAAACCCGATCGCGCCACTACTAAGGTTCGCGTAGTTTTCAACGCCTCCAATCCGTCCTCCAACGGAAAAAGCCTAAACGACGTCTTGCATACGGGACCGGTCCTCCAGTCGGACCTAACTCTGCAAGTGTTAAAATGGCGCTTTTTCCGGTATGTGTTCAGTGCCGATATTACGAAGATGTATCGGCAAATTCTAGTCAATCCTGAACACACCCCTTACCAACGAATTCTCTACCGCAATCCAGCGGGGGATCTGTGCGACTTTGAACTTAACACAGTCACCTTTGGTGTAAGCTGTGCACCATTCCTGGCCATCCGCGTCCTCCTGCAGCTCGCTGAGGACTCCCAAGCTCAGTATCCGCTTGCCAGTCAGATCCTCACAAACTTTATGTATGTAGATGATGTCCTAACTGGAGCGCATACGCGGCCAGACGCGCTCTCATCCATAAGAGAACTCCAAGCAGCATTTAACGCCGCAGGCTTTCCGCTGCGAAAGTGGACTGCCAACAGCAAGGCGCTCCTACGGGGCCTACCAGAGGAACATCTGTTGCACGCCGACTTTCTGGATATTGAGGATGCCAGCGTGACTAAAACGCTAGGCATCAGATGGAAGGCAACGACCGACGAGTTCCGCTTCGTCGCCAGCGACTTGGAGTCGAAATCTAGCTTCACAAAACGTGAGGTCCTGTCGCAGATTGCAAAACTGTTCGACCCGGCAGGCTGGTTAGCCCCCTTTATTATCCGTCCAAAGATGTTTATGCAGGAGATTTGGCTAAGCGGGATAGGATGGGACGACCCTCTCCCCTCCGAGTTGCTTCAGAAGTGGCACGAATTCCTCCACAGCTATCCATCGCTAGACCAGATTCGAATCCCTAGGTGGGTACATTTCCACCACCAAGGCTCCTTCCAATACCATGGGTTTTGCGACGCATCGCAACGGGCATATGGGCCATCTACATCCGAGTGGAGTTACACCGGGAAATACAAGTGCATCTGCTGGCAGCCAAAACCAAAGTGTGAAAACGGTGTCCTTACCGCGCCTCGGGCTGTGTGGCGCGGTACTCCTTGCTGATATGTGCGCAGCGATCCTTCCACACCTTCCACTTAGCAGCTTCGCAACACAGTACTGGACAGATTCATCCATCGTCCTTGCATGGTTGCACAAGCCAGCATGCAATTGGACCATCTTCGTGGCAAACCGGGTATCTCGGATCATTCAGGCCACGGATGGAAATGATTGGTTCCATGTGCGTTCCGAGCACAACCCAGCCGACCTTGCAAGTCGAGGTGTTTTGCCGCAAGAATTGGCGGATAGCGATTTATGGTGGCATGGACCAGTTTGGCTCCGGAGTTTGGCAGATCTCTCATGAGACAGCTCTCGAGCAGCGCAGCATCCATAGTCACCTCGCAACTCTGCCCAAGACTCCGGACTTTTTAGAGCGGTTCTCCGAGTTCGGTAAAGCAATCAGGGTACTGGCGTACGTCCAACGCTTCATCCATCGTTGCCGGAAAGTACCCTCTCCTCCGTCCACAGAACTCAGTCACCGAGAATTAACCAACGCCCAACGCGTTCTAGTGGTCTCCGCCCAGCGAAGGGAATACCCCCAGGAATACTGCGCTTTGTCTAATAAAACGAAGATAGCGTCCAGTAGCATCATCCTGAATCTGAATCCATTCATGGATGACCAAGGGGTCATGCGATCATGAAGCCGACTTTCCGTCTCCAATTCGCTGACCTATGACGAACGCCATCCCATAATCCTTCCATACAGCTGTACCTTGTCGCGACTCCTGGTACTGTTTTCCCACAGGATTTCAGTCCATGGAGGAAATCAGTCTACGGTCAGCCTCATCCGCTCTAAATACTGGATTCCCAGACTACGGAATCTCGTCAAAGCCGTAATCCTTTCATGCAAGGTTTGCGTCGTTTACAAAAAGCGGCTGCAAACCCAACTAATGGGGAGCCTTCCGGCTCCACAGAGTACATTTTCTCCCCCTTTTACCAATACAGGTATCGACTTCGCCGGTCCGTTCCACATCAAAAACTATACAGGTCGAGCCTGCCTAATTACAAAAGGATATGTGTGTGTCTTCGTGTGTTTTAGTACGAAGGCCATACACCTAGAAGTCACATCCGACCTGACCGCGGAAAAGTTTTTGGCAGCATTCGCACGCTTCGTGGCCAGACGGCGGTGCCCTCAACAGATTTACTCTGACAACGGCACGACATTCGTTGGAGCATCAAAGGCCTTAGAACGGGACTTCCTGGAAGCCACCAGGGCTCGAATAGTCGAATCATATGGGCAGCAAATCGTGTCGTGGCATTTCATCCCTCCTGGCGCCCCTCACAGGGGTGGTCTATGGGAAGCCGGCGTAAAAAGCTTTAAATCTTTGTTTTACAAAGCTACGTCAGGCTTCAAGTATACATTCGAAGAAATGTCCACCCTCCTATGCAAGATTGAGGCAGTCCTCAACTCGCGACCAATTTCTCCGATGTCCGAAGACGTGACAGACGTTCAAGCGTTAACTCCAGACCATTTCCTAACCGGCGGTCCTCTCCTTTCTATTGCCGAACCGGAAATCGTGCAGGACGCCCCGTCCATTATAAACCGGTGGCAGCGCATCAAGGCGCTTAACCAACAATTGTGCCTCCGCTGGAAGGAGGAGTACTTAAAAGAGCTGCACAAACGCAACAAATGGCAGCAAGCACAGGAAGACCTCCAGCCCGGCGCCATGGTCATTGTCAAGCAGGACAATATTCCGGCCAACGAGTGGCGCCTCGGCAGGGTCCAAGCGTCTCATCCGGGCAGCGACTGCAAGGTGCGAGTGGTCGACGTCCTCACCGCTCGCGGCGTCATCCGACGGCCCGTGGCAAAACTAGTCCTTTTGCCCAATCCATCCAACTAAACCTACTAACCGCTAGCCACTGCCCCTTCCATCCAACTAAATAGTAATCCATCGTTTTGCCTCCATTCAGTTTTCAGATTATGCCGTCTCACGCTTCAGCGCGCCACACCACAAGGGATCCGTTGCGAAGAGTCTCCAGTTTCCGCTGCCGACTTTGCAGAGGCGTGCACGCTCTTCGGCAGTGTCAGCGCTTCATGCAAATGACTCCAGGAGAAAGGCTTCGCGCCGTGAAGGCGAATCGGTATTGCAGCAACTGTCTGGCGCATCATCACTCAGGCGGCACTTGCGTGAGCAACGCCTGCTGTCGGCATTGTAGCGCTCGCCACCACACACTCCTTCATCCAAGGCGCTCCCGAACATCCCGAACCAGGCGCGCTGAAGCTCGTCGCCGATCTTCGTCTCCTATAGTTTCTACAAGAGACGAAGCCAGCGCTCTGCAACGGCAATCCTTGCCATCCAGGGAATCATCGACAGCCGAGCGGCCATCAGGTAAACGGCAATACCTTTTTAGAGGCATAAGCATCCTGCCCACCGCCTTGGTGTACATCGAGAGCCGGACCAAGCGTTCTGAAACCAGAGTGCTGATCAACGCCTGCGCCCCAACAAGCACTATCGATGCGTCAATGGCCAGGGCACTGCTTTGCTGCCTCTCTCCCCAATAGTCGAATTAGTTTGTAAGCGCTTTACTGGGAATTTGTAAGTCAGTCTAGAAGAAAGAATAAAAGTGAAAAGAGTGAAAACGAAAAGTGCAAGGTTTTTCTTACGCCGCCATTTTTAAACACAAGGAATTAACCCAACCGACCCTACTCCAATACAATACTAAAAATTAAAATAAAGTAAAGTTGCAGATTTTCTTAGTAGAATCCCTAAAGAGTCAGAAAAAATAAATGGGGATGAAGCATTAATGAAAATTAGCATAGACAATTTAGAAGACGATAATACCTCTATAGGAACAAGTAAAAAAGCTAAAGTCGGGTGTACCGACTTTGAAAAGTAAGAGAATTTAAAAAAAAATTTTGTTCGATTTTACCTCTTTTGGTATTCGTACTCACAATTGCAAGTTCGCAGTCAACCAAAGCACCAGCATTAACAACAGCCTGAGCAGCGCTGCAGCAGCAAATATATTTACGGCTATAACTTCTTTTAAAATCGGTCTATCATGATGAAACTTGGCATATTCTTGGGGTATTTTCCGAATTTGAGTTGGAAATGCCAAGAATTACGGGAGTTAGAGAAAATCGGCATTTGGATGGGAGGTGGGGAAGGAAGGGGAAATTCCAAAATACACATTTTCTGCGTATTTCCATAAGGCATCTGGGACTAACATTTGGTGTCCGTAGGTTTTATAGTCTCGGAAATATAGGCGATTATACGAATGGAAAATCGGGAAATTCCTCCCTATGGGGGTGAAGAAAAAAATAAAACAAACTTGCACAGCGTACACACATAACGGATCTTTGTGCAAAGTTTAGTGTCTCTACATCTTATAGTCCTTGAGATCCAGGTGTTCATACGGACGGACAGACAGACAGACAGGGCTAGATCGACTCGGCTTGTCATGCTGATCAAGAATATATATATGCCAGCAACATCTGCTGGCAGAGCGCTGCTAGCGTCGGCGGCCTCTCCCTCTTGCGTATGCACAGCTAAGCGCCACTGCAATTAGGTTAAGTCAGTATTCGAATTGTCATACAAGTGAAGGGAATATACATACGTGCGAGTCACGTCATATTGAAAAGAAAATCAGACGCCATTTTGCTTACCTTGCGGTTTTGGACATTCATCCCCAACGCCCCACGCCAACATTGTCCTTCGAGCCGGATCCGCAGGTGCACCTCCTGTTCCTTCCAAGTCCTGTGCAGCCTACGACCGTTCGCCCCAGCTTGTTCCTGGCGTTGGATACCGGCGAGGAGAAGCAGCTAAGTAAACTATTTACTTGTGGCGCGATACTTACGCCATTTTGCTTCCCTATACGCTACGCTATATTTGTTCAGTCTGTCCGCCGACCCCCACAACGGAACAGCATCCCGCTGTCCGTCCCTTATCCAAGGGCCTCATCTCGTCTAACGCCGGTACCGCGCTGGTCCGCTTAAACGAAAAGTAAAGTGCAACAATTAGCAGTTTCAACCCGAACTCCGTCCGTTTGCGTTTGCATCTTGGCATACTTGCGCATATTCTTTCCCATATGCAATAAGTGTCCAGTGAAAAACACACCTGTTTTACCTGCACGTTCCTAATGCACAATTCACACCACATAGTTTTTGCATGGTCCGTCACACAGTAGACATATTTCCACATATGCTTATATACATGCACATTACACAATAGACATATTTCCACATATGCTTATATACATGCACTTTATATACATGCACATTATACAAGAGACATATTTTAACATATGCACATACACATAATTTAATTTATATTTACTTTTGGGTATTTTTTTTCTGTTGGATTTTTGGATTCTTCGTCGCATATCAGCGCCTGCAGCTGTCCAGCAACTTAATTGCAGATATATTTATTGCTGCCGCGGTGTTTAATTAATTTTAATAAAACAAACATAGAAAAAAAAAGAAATCCATTTTCTCTTTTATTTCGGTGGCTACACATATTCTTGTGAGCTTTTGTCCGACAAGTTTTCAGCACCTCCAGCTAGCATAAGTCAGTTAATAAAACTTGTCGCAGAATTTTGCGCGCCATAAGCGGTCATCAACGCCGTTTTCCGGCGGACTCATACCCGACCTGCCTCAAGTGGGCCCACTCTAGCAGGCTCGTGTGAGAGCCTAGTATGCCCAGTGAAGGCGAGGAGGACACGAAGAAGCATTTGGTCCATCCGTCTACCTCGGTCGCCCCATCCACTTCTCAGCATTTGGCCGTTCCTTCTTCTGACGCGCAATCCAGTTCGGTTCCGACACCGTCCCTTGTAAAAACAGTTTCGCCGTCGACGTCAAAAGGGGTTATTCCGAAACCACCGTCGTCGTTGAAGAAGGTTTCGCCCTCTACCTCCAAGAGGAGCAGTCCGGGTTCACGCTTGTTGTTGAAAAAACCTTCGCCTTCCACCGCCAAGAAGGGCAGCCCCAAATCACATTTGTCCGTGAACGCTTTTTCGTCTCCTTCTCCAAGGAAGACCAGCTGTTTGCCACAGCTCTCTGTGAGGGTGCCCAGAATTGCGAAACCCGTTCCGTCTACTCGAGCAGCTGTTCGGATCGCTTCCAAAACGATCAAAATGGTGTTGGACGAATTCATTTCGGTCAGCGATGACCTGTGCCATTTTGAGGCACTAGTTTCTTCGTCCGACCCAGCCGTGACGCTTGTCACGCAGCAGATCCAACTGGACCAAGTCAAAGCCCTGTGGGAACAGGTTCAGCAAGAGCGTCGGCGCTGTTCCCGGGCTCTGAGCCAATCAGAGTCCAGCGATTCCGACAAGCAGGCCTTACAGATGAAGTATGATCACTGCTACTGCGTCTATGAGCGGTGCGCCACTCAGCTCACCACGCTGATACAAGGCGCGTCCGCGCGGAGCAGCGCTCCCGCTCCAAGTCCCGAGCCCCCAGTCAGGGGCTGTATCCTTCCGCCAGTGGACACCGAGGTTTTCACTGGCGACTACCTGAAGTGGCCCACGTTCAGGGACCTCTTCACCGCGTTGTACATTCGCAACCAGCGGTTGAAAGAGGTGGAAAAACTTTACCACCTCCTCTCCAAAACTCGCGGCGAAGCGAAGGACATCGTGCGTAAATCCCCACTGACCAACGACGGTTTCGCCTCAGCTTGGAAAAACCTAACTGAGCGTTTCGAAAACAAGCGATTGTTGGTCAACAGTCAGCTCAAGGTCCTCGCCAACCTCCAGCCTATTCTTTCGGAGTGTGGCATCGCCATCAAGGAGCTCCAGAGCACAATCCAAGGGTGCTTAACGGCTGTCGAGAATGCCAAGATTGGCACCCAGGACTGGGATTGCATTTTGGTGTTTTTCTGCGCCACCAAGCTTCCTCCAGCTACCCTTTCCTTATGGGAGCAGTCGGTAAAGGACAAGTCCGAAATTCCGCCCTGGAGCGACATGAATCAGTTCCTCTCGGATCGCTATCGCACATTGGAAGCGATAGATGATGCGACCCTGGGCCTCCGCACTCGCGTTCCGAAGCCAGCTCAAAAGGAGCCGGCTGCGAGGAAAGTCAACTCTTTCGAGACGAAGGTCCGCAACAGTCCGCAGACCTGTAATCTTTGCTCGAAGGAGAACCACCCCGTGCGCCTGTGTCCGCGTTTTCTGCAAATGTCGGTCAAGGACCGATGCAAGGTGATCAAGAATCAGAAGCTTTGCATGAATTGTTTCGCCCGAGGGCACCAACTAAACGCTTGCACAAGCCAGTACAACTGCGCTACGTGCAAGGGGCGCCACCACACTCTCCTACACCGTGGCCCCTCCCTTCCATCGGCGCCCTCAGCATCAGTTCCCCCTCCACATTGCAATCCATTACAGTCCACTTCGTCGAAAGTTCAGAGCTATTTCAGCAGCAGCGTTCAGGGCGTCCTCCTCGGCACGGCTATAGTGAACGTGCTCCATTTGGGTAGCGTCTACGACGCGCGTGCGCTCATCGACTCTGGCTCCGAGGGAACTTTCGTTTCAGAGCGCCTTCGCAGATCTCTTCGGCTGCCGTTCCAGAAGGTGCAGGCCCAGGTATCGGGGCTGAACGCGACCACATCTGGGCTCGCGACCAAGGTGTGCAGTGTCAAGCTGGCGTCTTCCTCGCAACCGAGGCGCGAAGTCGAGACGGCGGCATACGTGCTGCCGCAACTGGCAGGCGCCCTGCCATCGTTTCCCATATCCAGCGAAACCTTGAGAGATCTTCCTGACCTGCCGTTGGCAGACCCGTGTTTTTTCCGAAGCGCCACCATCGATTTGCTCATCGGCGCTGACATACTACCTGCCGTGCTGCTTGGCGGCACCCGGCCAAACGTCTGCGGCTCGCTGCTGGCACAGGAGACCATTTTCGGATGGATTCTGACCGGACCAGTAGCGGCGGCAAGGAAGACGGCCATCCGTTCCTTCACCACGCGCATTTCAGCAGGCACACAGCCTTCCTTGGATCAGCTGCTCACCAAGTTCTGGGAGGTGGAGGACATCCCGGTGAGTTGCGAGAAGGAAGCGGGCGCAGTGTGCGAACAGCTTTTCGTCCAGACCACCAGCCGGCGGCCGGATGGCAGATACACGGTCTCGCTGCCTTTCAAGGACCCCCAGGACATTCAACTGGGCCATTCTAGATCCATCGCGATGGCCCAGTTCCTCAAAAACGAGGCTCGGCTGCTTAGGAACGCTTCGTTGAAGGAGCAGTATGACGCAGTCATCAACGAGTATCTCGACTTAGGGCACATGCGCCCTGTCCCTCCTCCAACGGACAATGCCAATTTACCTGCCCCATCACGCGGTGCTGAAGCCGGACAGCACCACGACCAAGGTCCGCGTGGTCTTCAACGCATCCTGCCCGTCGTCCAACGGGAACAGCTCAAACGACGTACTTCACACGTGGCCCGTCCTACAGGCCGACCTGACTTTACAGGTGTTGAAGTGGCGTTTTTTCCAGCACGTTTTCAGTGCCGACATCACTAAGATGTATCGGCAGATTCTGGTCGACCCCGCACATACCCGGTTCCAGAGAATCCTGTTCCGCGATCCGGCAGGTGACTTGCGGGATTTCGAGCTCCAAACAGTCACTTTCGGGGTGAACTGTGCGCCTTTCCTGGCCATCCGCGTGCTCCTGCAGCTTGCCGAAGACTCCAAGGCGCAGTATCCGCTCTCCAGCCGGGTCCTCACGGACTTCATGTATGTGGATGACGTCCTGGCCGGAGCACATACGAAGCAGGAAGCACTCTCATCCATACGAGAGATACGAGCGGCTTTCAGCGCAGCAGGTTTCCCACTGCGCAAGTGGGTCGCCAACAACAAGGACATTCTTCGCGGCATCCCACCAGAGCATCTGCTGCGCGCCGACTTCTTAGACATTGAGGATGCCAGCATGACTAAGACGCTGGGCATCCGCTGGAAGGCCACCGACGATGAGTTCCTGTTCATCGCATCCGTTTTGGAGGAAGGGTCCTCATTCACCAAACGGGAGGTCCTGGCCCACATTTCCAGGCTGTTCGATCCCGCCGGATGGCTGGCGCCAATTATTGTCCGTTCCAAGATTTTTATGCAAGAAATCTGGCTCAGCGGAATCGGATGGGATGATCCGCTCCCCTCCGAGCTGCAGCAGAGGTGGAACGAGTTCCTGCGGAGTTATCCCACGCTAGACCGGATCCGGATCCCACGGTGGATTCATTTTCGCCCACAAGGTACGTTTCAGTACCACGGTTTTTGTGACGCATCGCAGCAGGCATACGGGGCGGCCATCTACTTGCGCGTCGAGACGCACAAGCAAGTGCAGGTCCATCTCCTGGTATCCAAGACCAGGGTGGCGCCAGTCAAGACGGTGTCACTGCCGCGCTTGGAACTGTGCGGTGCCGTCCTCCTAGCGGACATGTGTGCAGCTATCCTGCCCCACCTTCCACTCAGCAGCTATCCAACGGCGTGCTGGACCGACTCCACTATTGCAATTGGACGACCTTTGTGGCGAATCGCGTATCCAGGATCGCTCAAGCCACGGATGTAAAGGATTGGCTGCACGTGCGCTCCGAGCACAACCCGGCTGACCTTGCGAGCCGAGGCGTTGCGCCGCAGGATTTGGCGGATAGCAGCCTGTGGTGGCACGGACCGGCTTGGCTCCAGGCGCCTCGAGGAAGTTGGCCCGTGCCGGAGCAGGTGCCCCAGGAGGCCACCCTCGAGCAGCGTCCTATCCGGACCCATCTCGCGACATTGCCCAAAGCTTCCGATTTCCTCGAGCGTTTCTCCGACTTTGGGAGAGCGCTCATGGTGATGGCGTATGTCCAACGTTTTGTGCTGCGCTGCCAGAAGCTTCCCGCTCCGCTGTCCAAGAAGGTCACCCATCCGGAGCTGATGGCGGCCCATCGTAGACTGGTGGTCTGCACCCAGCGGACCGAGTACTACCAAGAGTACCGCGCCCTGTCCAGCGGGCAGAAGGTGGCATCCGGCAGCACGATCATCAACCTAAACCCATTCATGGACCAGCAGGGAATCATCCGTTCCTGCGGTCGGCTTTCCGCCTCGGCCTCGTTAAAGTACGACGAGCGCCACCCCATCATCCTGCCGTACAGCTGCAAGTTCTCGCGGCTCCTCGTGAGGTTTACGCATCGAATATCGCTCCATAGCGGGAACCAGCTAACCGTAAGCCTCGTGCGGTCCAAGTACTGGATTCCCAAGCTCCGGAATCTAGTCAAGGCCACCGTAAACTCCTGCAGGGTCTGCGTCATCTTTAAAAAGCGGCTGCAGAACCAGCTGATGGGAAGCCTTCCTGCGCCACGAAGCACTTTTTCTCCACCCTTCACCCACACCGGCATCGACTTTGCGGGGCCGTTCGAGGTGAAGAATTATACCGGACGGGCGTGCCTCATTACCAAGGGCTACGTGTGCGTATTCGTCTGCTTCTGCACGAAAGCAATCCATTTAGAGGCCACCTCCGATCTCACTACGGAGAAGTTCCTGGCCGCTTTCGCGCGTTTCGTAGCGCGACGCCGATGCCCTAAACGGATCCACTCCGACAACGGCAAGACGTTCGTCGGGGCGTCTAAGGCACTTGAGCGCGACTTCCTAGAGGCTACCAGAGCCCAGGTCACTGCCTCCTATGGGACCCAGATCCTTTCCTGGTCTTTCATCCCGCCCGGCGCACCTCATATGGGTGGCCTTTGGGAGGCAGGTGTTAAGAGTTTTAAGGCGCTCTTTTACAAGGCGGCATCCACCTATAAGTACACCTTTGAGGAGCTGTCCACTCTTCTGTGTAGGATCGAGGTGGTCCTCAACTCGCGCCCGATCTCCCCTATGTCCGAGGACGCCACGGATTTGCTGGCGCTAACTCCAGGCCACTTCCTGACCGGTGGCCCCCTCCTCTCTTTGGCCGAACCGGAGATAGAGCAGGAGGCAGGTTCGATCATGAACCGGTGGCGGCGGCTCAAAGCGCTCAGCCAGTAGTTCTGCCTCCGATGGAAGGAGGAATATCTAAAGGAGCTGCACAAGCGCAATAAATGGCAGCAGCCACAGGAGGACCTGCAGCCAGGCGCCATGGTCATCATCATGGAGGAAAATGTTCCGACCAACGAATGGCGCCTCGGAACGGTCCAGACCGCTTATCCCGGCCACGACGCCAAGGTGCGAGTGGTTGACATCCGCACTGCTCGTGGTCACTGCTCCGACGTCCAGTCGCTAAGCTGGTTCTCCTGCCCACTCTTTCCAATTAGCACTACTAACAACGTGCCTCACCTCTCTCCAACTACCGCAACCGCTAACTCCCCCTACCATCTCTTTTCTAGGCCCGTCGCTATGCCGTCTCGCCGTCCAGTGAAGGCTCCCACCGCAACGACGCCACCAGGGTTGAGCTCCTACCGATGCCGGCTGTGCCGCGGTGTGCACCCACTCCGCAAGTGCCCGCGGTTCCTGGCGCTGCCCGCGATCAAGCGAGCACGGGCGGTGCTCATCAACCAGTACTGCTTGAACTGCCTGGCACATGAACATTCGGGCGGTACTTGCCGAGGTGGGGCCCGCTGCCAAGAGTGCGGGCAGCTGCATCACACAATGCTGCACTCTGCGGCGCATCGCACGCGTTCAGGGCGGCGCTCCCGTCCGCACCGTCGGAACCGACCACGCCGGCGCGCCAACTCGCCACGCGCCAACTCGCCACGCGCCAACTCGCCACGCACCAGCTCGCCACGCCCCATCAGTTCGCCTGGCCGCAGCCTCACGCTGAGCCGCTCCCGCTCACCGAGCCGCATCCGCTCGCCACGCCGCTTCCATTCCCTTAGCCACGGGCGCGCGCGGAGCCAATCCCGCACGCCACGCCGCTCCCGCACACCGAGCAACTCCCGCTCGCCCCTCTCCAATTCAGCAGGCCCCGAGTCACTGGCTCTCAACAGGGAGAGCATGTGGGGCACTGCGATCGCGCCCACAGCGTCCATATACCTGTCCGGCGGCAGCAAGCGTTGGACCGTGAAGGCCGTGCTCAACGTCTGCGCACCGACGAGCGCTATTGACAGGTCCTGGGCTAGGGCACTGGGTATCCGCAGTCAGATCACCGAGGGAGTCGAGGTGTGCCTGGTGACCGTGGCATCCAGGACGACTAGCTGGCGCCGCGAGGTAACGCTCGAGGTGGCCCCGGAGCTTCGCTATAGGCTCCCCGTTCGGACCGTCGCCTGAGCGCTACGGGAACGTGCGGCTGGCCGACGACGACTGGTGCACGCCAGCCTCCATTTTCATCGTACTGGGCGCTAGTTTGTATCAGGAGCTTCTCATGCCAGGGATAGTACCTGCCAGCGACGGCTTCCCGGCGGCTCAACAGACCCAGCTGGGCTGGGTCATTTCTGGCGCTTGCCACTGAAGGCTTCCCGCATCCTGCAGGGGGGGGGGGGAGAATGTTGATGTGGCAGCACTCTGCCAGTGTTGACATGGCAACGCTTGCCAGCAACATCTGCTGGCAGAGCGCTGCTAGCGTCGGCGGCCTCTCCCTCTTGCATATGCACAGCTAAGCGCCACTGCAATTAGGTTAAGTCAGTATTCGAATTGTCATACAAGTGAAGAGAATATACATACGTGCGAGTCACGTCATATTGAAAAGAAAATCAGACGCCATTTTGCTTACCTTGCGGTTTTGGAAATTCATCCCCAACGCCCCACGCCAACAATACATTTACATCAGAATCGTGCCTTATGCGTGTTTGTGTACTTGTACATATGTATGTATGTGTGCATTGGGCCTGGTTATATGGCTTCTTTCCGATCATTCTATCATAATGAAACTTGAGATCCTTGCGTTCATACAGACAGACAGACGGACAGACAGACAGACGGACATGGCTATATCGACTCGGCTTGTCATGCTGATCAAGAATATATATACTTTGTGGGGTCTACCAAGCCTCCTTCTGTGTGTTCCATGTGCACTCGCACAAAACTTATATACCCTTGTACCCTTTGGGTACAGGGTATAATAAATTGAATACAATTTTATTTAAACCCCATGATAGACAAAAACGAGGACTGATTAACTTAGTAGGGGGAGCTTCGAAATGGCTTTTTGGGACAATGGACGAAGAGGACAGATTAAATATTCAGAGTCACATAAAAGAAACAGCAGAAAATAACAATCAGCAAACAAATGTAACGACGCTGGCGGAGAATATCGTAAATTAAATTGCATTCCCTTAGTCAAGCAGTTCGTTGGCTATTTATGTTTACGCACTGCTTGTTTAGTTACGGTTTGAATTGGCGATTCGTTTTAGCGCCAACTGGCTATGATCGCATTTTTATTATTCTTGCCTTAGCAGACGTAACAAACAAATTTTCCATAATTGTTTTAAATATGTACACAAAAAAATTATTTTTCTGCAGCCGCACGGCTATCGGCCACCTATGGGTTATTTTTATTATTGCTCAGTGGCAATATTTGCTAGTTGTCAGTGGCCCTTTCTTCAATCTTGACCTGTCAAAGGGAGATTGTCAGAAGAGGGGGTGAAGCAATTTCCGCAAAGAAAAGTTTTCTTGCGTAGCCTCGGCATCCGGATGCTTTCTTTTCGCTTGAAGATCGCATGGGAGCAGGTTGTGCCCAATATACTCTGGCTGGCCAATATATGGTCATACATATAGTATAACCTATAAGCCGTTTCAAATTCGGCTTGGCCAAAGCGTAAAGCCTGCCGCAACAAATTTGCCGAATTTGCAGTAATTTTTCACTTCAATTGTGTTAGCAAAAGGAATTCTGCCTGGTGCCACTTCCGGATATCGGGTAAATTTTACTTTTTTTCTGTTTATTCGCATTTAAATTGCAAAAGCTAATGCTATTTCTTCATTGTACATTGTTTTCGTGCAGAATTAGCAATTAATAATAAGTCCAATCCCCAAAAAGGGCATTAACCTTTGCTTATTGCTTTGATGGGCACTTGCTAGAGCGACGACTAGGCAAAGGGAAGTGCACGGGAGAAGGAGGCGTGCAAGAGACGAGATCGGCGCTTCGCTCAGGCCACTGGAACGGCGAAAAGAATCACCGCCTCAGTTGCGTGGATCATATCAGATATGACGGTCGTCGGCTTGAACTAGTGCACCTGTTTATACTCTGTACATGAAATGTACAAGAGTATATTAGGTTTGCGGGAGCTGAAAAATGTAACAGACAGAAGGAGGCGTGGCAGACCCCACAAAGTATATATATTATTGATCAGCGTGACGAGACGAGTCGATCTAGCCCTGTCTGTCTGTCTGTCCGTCTGTCCGTCCGTATGAACACCTGCATCTCAGAGACTATAAGAGATAGAGACACCAAATTTTCCACAAGATGCGTTATGTGTGTATTCTATACGAGTTTGTTTTATTTTTTTGATTTTCCCCCCCACTTCCCCCCTATGACCTAGGAACACCAAATTTTAGTCCAAGATGCCTTGTGTGAATACGCAGAAAATGTATATTTTGGAATTCCCCTCCCTCCCCCCTCTCCCCCACAAATTCCGATTTTCTCTAACTCCCGAATTCTTGGAATTTCGAACGAAAATTTTGCAAGTACCCCCAGTTCGTAATTATGTGTCCGTATGCCAAGTTTGACTATGATAGACCGATTTACCAAGAACTTATAGCCATAAATATATTTGCTGCTGCATCGCTGCTCAAGCGCTGCCCGCGGCTGTTGTTGATGTTGCTGTTTGGTTGACTGCGAAAATGCTTACACAGACACGAATAGATGCGCATAGGCATACATACACTCACACAGACGCAATTGCAATGTAAATGTGCAATTATACACCCTTTACGTGAGTTCGAATACCGAGAGAGGTCAAATCGATCCAATTTTTTTTTCCTTTTTTTTTTTTGCTATAATTATTGTAAACATATGTACAGAGTATTTCAAAGTCGGGACACCCGACTTTAGCTTTTTTACTTGTTTTTTGTTGCGTTTCCGTGCACCGAAAAGGTGGCAAAGCCCCAAGTGTGAAGAGTGCCTGCGTATCAAAGGAAAAAATTATAAAAACTATATATATGTAAAACTATACACAAATGTGGGCCCTGCAAAAACAACAAAAAAGTGCTAACCGAGAGAACTAGGCATTTATTTTTTTTGGTATTCTTTCATCTCATATTCTTTTTTTTTTGTCTTATACGGCCTTATACTTAAATTAATCTATATTCGATGTGAGCAAAGCAGCACGGCCTGATGTGTAGAGAGAGAAAAAAAATTAAATAAGTGAAGACCAAAAAGGAAAAAAAGGAAAAGAAAAGGCGAGAAAAAGGGGCAAAAACAACAAATAAAAACCCCTTTGACTAAACGTTTCAAAAATATAATTTTAATATGCATGGCGACAAGTGAATGTATGGAAAGAGCATGTTTTAAAACCAAAATTTCAACATAAAATTTTAAACTTACAAACAAATTAAAAATCATAATTAATGTGCATGTAAGCAGCAACGAGCCTATGCAGAGCGCCTCAACGGAAAGATCTTTCGACGTTGGACGACAACTGTAAGTAGAACCGTTTGAATTTTATTTACTTTCATGCAGGAGAGCACGCGTACAAAAACAAAAAAAAAATAAAACACCTGTTCATATGCGTCATATGTCTGCCGGCTGGCATGTAAAGTATAATTTCCGCATTATTATTTTTTTTAAATCACCGTAATAACGTAATACTTGTTTGCGGTCATTACTTATGTAAATTTATGGTCAATCTTTGCAAATAATGCACGCCTACGAAAAGCGATGCAAGAATTTATAACATTTTTCATATCAACACTTTCTCTTACATCATATTTTTATCTATTATATTACGATCCATTTCAATTATTAACCATCTCTTACAGCCAAGCCGTTGCTTTACTCACCTTGCTCAATTTATATTTACACTAGTATTTAAGGGCAATATGTATACCTATTCTGCATACTGGCTACGAATCCAGTGATAATTAGCTTTAGATTTCTATTATCGGTTAATGTACGGTCACATTTGAATTCCTTGAAAATTATGAATTTTAGTTTTTAATAAAAAGTTTATAATGTTTGCTTAAATTCCGCCTAATATTGATTTCCGCTTGCCACAGCATGTAGAGGTTCGAAGGTGTCATTTGCATAATTGTTTTTGGATATAAATGACCAAGGATGGGTGGGCCAATACTTCCTCAACACCAACAGAGGAATACCAGATGTGTGTACACTTATGTTACGTGGTCTGCCAACCAGCGTTCCTCTTGTTAGTCCTATTTATGTATGTCTTTATCGGGTTTTTTTGGCTTTCACAATAGCACGCTTTAACTTTAAATAATAAGCTTAATGGAAGGCCGTATGATTTGAGAGACATCGAACACCACCCACTAGCCGACGAGCCCGAGCCGGAACATATAGCGTGCGCTCTCAAACATACACACACCACCTCGCCTAATCTAATGGGATATGTCCTATACCCGTTACACAAACAGCAGAACAACTTAAAGAAGTAATTGAGAATGACAGAAAACAAATGATAAAAGAAAATTATAAAATAAAAACATACATAAATGCTGAAAACGATCAGAATTTATACTTAGACCAACTAATCAAAATTCAAATGTTAAAATGGTTTTCTGTTTAATCAAAGCATTGAAGCATTCAGATTAGCCTTAACAATACATGTTTACAAATATAAAATAGCCTAACCTCGAGCACTTCCGCGCGAGGATTAATAAGTTAGTGGTGCCTTGTGCTTATCTAAATGTTTTGAAAAAACCAAATCGTTTTAGTCTTCGCAAAGGTCTAGTAGGAAGGAGTCCTCTTGCAAATAAACTGCGGTGCCTCAGAAGCCTGTCACTGTATATACTTGTATGCCTTCCAATCTGCTCCTCCACGGTGAACAGGTTTAGGTCTCCGTGAAGGGTCGAGCCGCGCACGTACAACAATTACAAGATAATATCTTATCAACAAAATACAAAAATATTCATTCAAGTATTCTCACAAATAAGGAAATAAAATAAGAAAATAATGCTAAAGTCGAGCAAACTAACTCTTAAATACCCTGTACCTCCCACCAAAAACGAAAAAATGAAAAAAAAATTTTTTTTTAAATAATTAAATAAATTATATTAATTAAATTATTTAATTAAATTACAGTTTCAACAGCATACATTTAAATCAGAATCGTGTCTCGGCGTGTTTATATGCGTATATGTATGCAGCACAAAGTTGAACCCCAGCAGAAACAACAACAACAGCTGCGAGCAGCGCTGCGGGCAGCGCTATTGGCAGAGCATGGGCAGCGATATTATTTATGGCTATAACTTTCTTCAGAAATGACCTATGATGATGAAACTAGGCAGACAGACATATAATCACTAACGGGATGTAGTTACTAAATTTTAGTTCGAAATTCCAAGAACTATGGGAGTTATAGAAAAAATCACGAATTGCGGGGGAGTGGGGGTGTCGTGGGGGTGGGGGTGAGGGGTCGGGTGTCCTGACTTTAAAATACTCTGTACATATGTTTGCAATAATTATAGAAAATAAGAAAAATTAAGAAAATTAAAAAAAAAATTTTTTGATCCATTTTACCTTTCTCGGTATTCGAACTCACGTAAATGGTGTATAATTGCACATTTACTTAGCAATTGCGTCTGTGTGAGTGTATGTATGCCTATGCGCATCTATTCGTGTCTGTGTAAACATGTTAGCAGTCAACCAAACAGCAACATCAACAACAGCCGCAGGCAGCGCTTGAGCAGCGCTGCAGCAGCAAATATATTTATGGCTATAACTTCTTGTTAAATCGGTCTATCATGGTAAAACTTGGCGTACGGACACATAATAACTAACTGAAAGTATTTGTTAAGGTTAAGTTCGAAATTCCAAGAATTACGGGAGTTAGAGAAAATCGGAATTTGCGTGGGAGAGGGGGGAGGGAGGGAAATTCCAAAATACACATTTTCTGCGTATTCACACAAGGCACAAGGCAAGGTGTTCCTAGGTCTTATAGTCTACGAGATATAGGCGATTATACGAATGGAAAATCGGGAAAACCCCCATAGGGGTGAAGTGGGGGGGGGGGGGGAGAATCAAAACAAGATAGAACGCTACAGTCGAGCAAGCCCGACAGTAAAATAGCCTGTACTCTCCACAAAAAAGAAAAATAAAAAAAAAAATTTTTTTAAAATTAAAAAAAAAATAAATTTAAAAAAAAAATTGAATTAATTAATTAATTAATTAAATTAAATTAGAAAACATGTTTATGTTCAGTTTTAACAGCATACATTTACATCACGTACCTATGCGTGTTTATATGCGTGTATGTATGCAGCACAAAGTTGAACCAAAGAAGCAACAACAACAACAGCTGCGGGCAGCGCTGCCGACAGAGCTGCAGGCAGCGCATGAGCAGCGATTTTACTTATGGCTATAACTTTCTTCAGAATTGACCTATCATGATGAAATTTAGCACACGGACACATTAGTACCAAAATTTATTTCAAAATTCCGAGAATTACGGAAGTTATAAGAAAAAACATGAATTGCGGGGGAGTGGGGGGGTGCATCGAAAAAAAACTCAAACTCGTACTTTCTCGGTCTGAGGAGAATATGGAAACCAAGTTTGGTTATTCTACCTCTTATACTTTCTGAGATGCTTGCGTTCATACGGACAGACAGACGGACGGACGGACATGGCTATATCGACTCGTCTTCTCATCCTGATCAAGAATATATATACTTTGTGGGGTCTGCCACGCCTCCTTCTGTGTGTTACATACATGCGCACAAAACTAGTATAGCCTTTCACCCTTTGGGTACAGGCTATAAAAATTAAACAAACTCGTATAGCGTACACACATAAAGCATCTTTGTGCAAAATTTTGTGTCTCTAGCTCTTATAGTCTCTGAGATCTAGGTGATCATACGGACGGACAGACGGACAGACAGACAGACAGGGCTAAATCGACTCATCTTGTCATGCTGATCAAGAATATATATACTTTGTGGGGTCTGCCACGCCTCCTTCTGCCTGTTACATTTTTCAGCTCTTCAACATTTCATGTACAGAGTATAACGAGAGAGAATTCTACAGTCGAGCAAGCCCGACAGTGAAATACCCTGTACCCAGGAAAACTTCCTGCACTGAGGTATATGCGCCTATAGGAGAAGCAAAATGAAGAAGAAGAGCGAACTTGATGCTGCAGCTTCTGGGCGTAGTACCGAAGTAAAATTGTTTCGCTAATAACTTTTCTTAGAACCAACCGATTTAGATTAAATTTGAAACAAAAGTAGATGATTATATAGATTACTAGCAGGTATTGCCCGTCTTAACCCGGCTTAATATAATGCTTCCAATTGTATTTATATTGTGTGTGCATAACCTACCCATATGTTTTCACCTTATAAGTTACCAGTAGGAAGGCATTTAAGGTATTTAAATGAACATTTTCTGTTCTTGACAAAAAATTGTTCAGTAGTCCGTTACATTTTTGTTCTTGACAAACTATTTCGTTAAACGAACATGACCACTATAACTAATATTTTTTAAAGCCGTTTTCCCCCTTTGGAGCTAGAATTTTCCAAAAGCCTTTCTTAGTGTGCTCCTACACTATGATGGATACTATGAAACGGTACTTGAGTGCAAATTTCATCTTTTACCGTTTGGGCTGTGCGTTGATCACCAATTAGTCAGGACAAACTGTTTTATATATAGAGATAACGCAACGTTTTAAGATAGACGATTTGCAAAAAAGGGGAATAATTATAAGGGTATATCCTAATTGTGAATTCACATTTGAGTCTTTTCGTGCCATATTGAGTCAATACGGTCACGCACAAACTCGGAATATGAAACACGGCACTCGTGTCAATGCCGTGCAGCGATGAGCCACGATCAAAAAGCACTGACAATTCTCATCTCAATTTGCTAGAGTAAAACTTTCGATAGTTGAAGCCACCGATACCATCAAAATATCGAAGTTTGAATGCAATAAGCAGAATATTTAAATAATAAAATCTAATTATTTATTGAGATCAATAAGAACAAATCATATACATACATACATCTGCCCGCAATGCGAAGCAGAATATGCGTAGCTCCGTTATTCGGATTCTGCTTTACTATCGCTTACGCAGTCGTTGCCTAGCGACGGTAACTGTAAACTTTTGGCGTTTTGCCTTTGCAATTAACATTAAATGGTCAAAACGAAAGAGGAAGAGCGAGCCAATGACTTGCAGTTGTTGTTGTTTTTAGAGCATTATTTTTTTACAATCAAACAACTGTGTTCGATTGCCCAATGTATACATTAATACGAATGTACATACATGCTATATTCATACACAGGCATACATACATACATATGTATGTTTCTCTTTACTTTTTCAACCGTACGTAGAGAACCGCACACATAGACACGAACTGTTGCTTGTTGTGTGTGAGTGTGTGTATGTGATGTCCTCAACTATTTGATATTTGTTGTTGCTGCATAAAGTTATTAATGAAAACACTAATGCCAAATGCACTAAACAAAGAAAAAATTACTTTTAAAAATGTTATATAATTTTCAATTAATTAACATTTCTTGCTCTGTCAGTGCAAGACGAATGTACATACATACATACATATGTAGATACATATGTACATACATAGATGTGCACATATGTATGGACATTCACACATTAGTGTCTCACATGTTGCTTTGGCTATTTCAATCGTTTGCACGCAACTACACGAACAGCTGTTTGTATGGGTGTGTATGTATACTTAGTTGTCCCCAACTGTTTGATATTTTGTATTGTTTGTTCTGCCTGCTTTTGTAAAATGCATATTTTGAAAATCCTTGAATGCAAAGTTGTAGATTTAGTTACGTAGATTACATTATCCAAATTTTAAATCGATCGGACTAAATTTATAACAAAAACTTTTCATTTGAAATAGTGAATAAATATTAAAACCCCAATAATTCAAGCTCCAACACAAATTTCGAAAATGCAGTTTTGTTTGTATTCTTTAATTGATTTTAGAAACTAAGTTTTAAGTCGATCGGTTGAAAAATGCGGATTTTTCAAACAAACTTTGGAGCTACTTTTCCCCCCCTTTGGAGCTCGAATTTTCTAAATCCCTTCTTAGTGCTCGCCTACACCACTGAAGACAACAACCCCCTAGCTCTTACCGTTTGGGCTGTGCGTTGATTGCAAATAGCTTTTCGTTTACCGAATTTTCCACCGGAAAATCATTATTATTCAGGCCGCAGGAAAAATATTGAAAATCCAAGTATACAGTTTTTTTGTATTCTTTGTGAGAGTATACAAACTAAGTTTGAAGTTAATCGGATAAAAATTGTAGATTTTTCATACAAACGTTGGAGCTAGTTTCCCCCCCTTTGGAGCTCGAATTTGCCGAAACCCCTTCTTAGTGCTCACTTTCACTATAAGAGGGATCTTGTGTCCGAATTTCAGCTTCCGAGCTCTTACCGTATGGGCTGTGCGTTGATTGCCAATCAGTCAGTCAGGACAAACTGTTTTATATATATAGAGATGTGTGCAAAGTTTGGTTAGGGTAGCTTTTGAAATGTGGACGGTATTGACGAAATTCTGTAGCGGGGGAAATTCAAAAAAATAAAATAAGCCCGTCCTTTCTCGGACCTAGGACAATCTGGATACCAACTTTGGTCATTCTAGCTTTTATAGTTTCTGAGATCCTTGCGCTCATCCAGACAGACGGACGGACAGACATGTCAAGATCGATTTCCCTCGTCATGCTGATTCTGAATATACATACTTTATGGGGTCGAAGATGCTTCCTTCTGCATGTTACATACTTTGCACAAACCTAATATACCCTTTTTACCCTACAGGTACAGGGTATAACAAGAGAGAACTCTACAGTCGAGCAAGCCCGGCAATAAAATAAACCTGTACTCTCCACAAAACAAGGAAAATTAAAAAAAAAACCTTTAAAAAAATTAAATGATTAAAAACAAGAAAGGAATGCTAAAGTAGAGCAGGCTCAACTCTTAAATACTCTGTACCACCCCACAAAAAAAAGAAATTAAATTAATTAAATTCATTAATTAATTTAATTTAATTAATTTAATTATTTCAATATATTAAATATATTATATTAAATATAATATATTTCATACATGCATACATACATTTACATTTACCTCAGAATCGTGTCTATGCGTGTTTGTGTACTTGTACATATGTATGTGTGCATTACATATTTATGGCTATAACTTTCTTTCTAATCAACGTATTATAATAAAACTTGCGATACGGATATATAATCATCTTACATTCTAGCTTTTTACCCTTTGGGTACGGGGTATAAAAAATAACAATGATCGAACTCTCCTCTGCACTATCCAATCAAAAACACTAAAACAAAGGATCATAAACCACTTTAACAACATATTTAACATCTACATCCATCAAACCTACAAAACCAGTCTAACTGTTCCAATTTTAAAGTCAAATTCCGACAAAACTTCTATCAGCTCATATAGACCAATTTCCCTTAATCCATGTTTAAGTAAGGTTCTTGACAAAATTATAGCTAGAAGATTATGGTGGTATGTCAACACCAAGAAATTAATTCACCCAAATCAACTAAGTTTTAGGCAAGGGAAAGCGTTACTGACAACCTATTATATATAGACCATCAGATAACAAAATCCCTTGCAGCTCGCACCCACAGCTCTATCATATCTTAAGACTTTTCTAAGGCTTTCGATAGAGTGGGCAGTCATTCAATTCTAAATCAATTAAGGGAATGGGAAATAGGACCCAAAATATTAAATTTCATAGCAAACTACATGAAAAACAGGGGCTGGTATGGGTGCGAACAGGGGCTGTATTAAGGAAAATTAAGCACGCCATAGTAAAACAGAGAACCGTGAGCATGGAAATAAAAGACGGCACATCAGAATTAAGTGAGCTTTTCGACGTAATCGGAAGCTATAGGAGGAGCTGGACTACCGCGGAAAAGGAGAGACCCAAAGAAATTTATAGGACACCTGCAATCTCACAGATCGGGGAAAAAAGTCACACAGCAGCGTCGGTTATACATAAGAGAGTAGCTGTCAGCCCTGCGGCACAAGGCTCTAGTAAGAAGGTGAGAGACAAAGAGCCCAACGATGGATTTCAAAAAGCTAGAGCAGAAAAAACAAGGGATACCAAACCAAAAGAAAAAAGAGAGGCAGGTCAACTAAGAGAAAACCCCAACAGAATTAGGACGCGAACACGGCCAGAAGCTGTCTTGGTTAAGCCAGCAGAGGGCAAGAGTTACGCAGAGGTTTTAAGAAACCTCCGACGAAACGTCAAACCAGACCAAGCCGACAGCACAATTCGCTCGGTCATACATACATATGTAGATACATATGTACATACATAGATGTGCACATATGTATGGACATTCACACATTAGTGTCTCACATTTTGCTTTGGCTATTTTAATCGTTTGCACGCAACTACACGAACAGCTGCTGGCATGTGTGTGTGTGTGTATGTGTATGTATACTTAGTTGTCCCCAACTGTTTGATATTTTGTATTGTTTGTTCTGCCTGCTTTTGTAAAATGCATATTTTGAAAATCCTTGAATGCAAAGTTGTAGATTTAGTTACGTAGATTACAATACCCAAATTTTAAATCGATCGGACTAAATTGATAACACAAACTTTTCATTTGAAATAGTGAATAAATATTAAAACCCCAATAATTCAAGCTCCAACACAAATTCTAAGTATGCAGTTTTGTTTGTATTCTTTAATTGATTTTAGAAACTAAGTTTTAAGTCGGTCGGTTGAAAAATGCGGATTTTTCAAACAAACTTTGGAGCTCGTTTTCCCCCCTTTGGAGCTCGAATTTTCTAAATCCCTTCTTAGTGCTCACTTTCACTATAAGAGGGATCTTGTGTCCGAATTTCAGCTTCCGAGCTCTTACCGTTTGGGCTGTGCGTTGATTGCCAATCAGTCAGTCAGGACAAACTGTTTTATATATATAGAGATGTGTGCAAAGTTTGGTTAGGGTAGCTTTTGAAATGTGGACGGTATTGACGAAATTCTGTAGCGGGGGAAATTCAAAAAAAATAAAATAAGCTCGTCCTTTCTCGGACCTAGGACAATCTGGATACCAACTTTGGTCATTCTAGCTTTTATAGTTTCTGAGATCCTTGCGCTCATCCAGACAGACGGACGGACAGACATGTCAAGATCGATTTCCCTCGTCATGCTGATTCTGAATATACATACTTTATGGGGTCGAAGATGCTTCCTTCTGCATGTTACATACTTTGCACAAACCTAATATACCCTTTTTACCCTACAGGTACAGGGTATAACAAGAGAGAACTCTACAGTCGAGCAAGCCCGGCAATAAAATAAACCTGTACTCTCCACAAAACAAGGAAAATTAAAAAAAAACCTTTAAAAAAATTAAATTATTAAAAACAAGAAAGGAATGCTAAAGTAGAGCAACTCTTAAATACTCTGTACCACCCCACAAAAAAAGAAATTAAATTAATTAAATTCATTAATTAATTTAATTTAATTAATTTAATTATTTCAATATATTAAATATATTATATTAAATATAATATATTCCATACATGCATACATACATTTACATTTACCTCAGAATCGTGTCTATGCGTGTTTGTGTACTTGTACATATGTATGTGTGCATTACATATTTATGGCTATAACTTTCTTTCTAATCAACGTATTATAATAAAACTTGCGATACTGATATATAATCATCTTACATTCTAGCTTTTTACCCTTTGGGTACGGGGTATAAAAAATAACAATGATCGAACTCTCCTCTGCACTATCCAATCAAAAACACTAAAACAAAGGATCATAAACCACTTTAACAACATATTTAACATCTACATCCATCAAACCTACAAAACCAGTCTAACTGTTCCAATTTTAAAGTCAAATTCCGACAAAACTTCTATCAGCTCATATAGACCAATTTCCCTTAATCCATGTTTAAGTAAGGTTCTTGACAAAATTATAGCTAGAAGATTATGGTGGTATGTCAACACCAAGAAATTAATTCACCCAAATCAACTAAGTTTTAGGCAAGGGAAAGCGTTACTGACAACCTATTATATATAGACCATCAGATAACAAAATCCCTTGCAGCTCGCACCCACAGCTCTATCATATCTTAAGACTTTTCTAAGGCTTTCGATAGAGTGGGCAGTCATTCAATTCTAAATCAATTAAGGGAATGGGAAATAGGACCCAAAATATTAAATTTCATAGCAAACTACATGAAAAACAGGGGCTGGTATGGGTGCGAACAGGGGCTGTATTAAGGAAAATGAAGCACGCCATAGTAAAACAGAGAACCGTGAGCATGGAAATAAAAGACGGCACATCAGAATTAAGTGAGCTTTTCGACGTAATCGGAAGCTATAGGAGGAGCTGGACTACCGCGGAAAAGGAGAGACCCAAAGAAATTTATAGGACACCTGCAATCTCACAGATCGGGGAAAAAAGTCACACAGCAGCGTCGGTTATACATAAGAGAGTAGCTGTCAGCCCTGCGGCACAAGGCTCTAGTAAGAAGGTGAGAGACAAAGAGCCCAACGATGGATTTCAAAAAGCTAGAGCAGAAAAAACAAGGGATACCAAACCAAAAGAAAAAAGAGAGGCAGGTCAACTAAGAGAAAACCCCAACAGAATTAGGACGCGAACACGGCCAGAAGCTGTCTTGGTTAAGCCAGCAGAGGGCAAGAGTTACGCAGAGGTTTTAAGAAACCTCCGACGAAACGTCAAACCAGACCAAGCCGACAGCACAATTCGCTCGGTCAGAAAAACGAAGTCAGGAGATATGCTTCTGGAACTAATCAAGGGAAGCCAGATAGAGAAGCTCTACGAGACCATCAAAGACACGCTCAAGGAGGGAGCGACAGTTAATGTTATTAAACCAACAACGAAGATAGAGATAAGGGATCTGGACAGCCTTGCAGAGGTGGAAGAAGTCATATCCGCTCTGAGAACGGCGATAGGCAACGCTGAACAGACCTTCGAAGTTCATTTGACAGGAGTGAATAGCTCAGAGCAGAAGCGAGCATTTGTCTTACTGCCTACAGATGATGCAGCTAAGATTCTCAAAGAGGGAAGAATCAACATAGGCTGGACGTGCTGCCGAGTAAAACGGTGTATCGACATCAAACGCTGCTTGAAATGCTTCGGCGCCGGACATTTACAGAAGGACTGCGAAGGACCAGATCGAAGAGAGCTGTGTATGTGGAGAGAAGGGACACCAAATGAAAAGCTGCACAAAACCACCAAAATGTGGTTTGTGTGCACATGAAAAAAAGAAGGAACTCAAACACCTCCCAGGGGCGAATAACTGCGCTGCCAGCAAGAAAAGGAAAGACAATATATGAAAATTCTCCAGGAATATCTACACAGGAGCAGAACAGCAGATGCCCTTCTTTCCCAGATAGTTGCAGAACAGCAAGCCGGTCTGGTGATCATCAGCGAACAGTACCGCTGGAAACAAAACGGATTCTGGATTGAGGACAACACAAGAACAGATGCTATATGGATCCCAGGCGCAAGTTCCGTCAGTCATTCAAACTGTGGGGATGGCAACGGCTTTGTTTATGCGAGAGTCAAGGACTGCACTATATTTAGCTGTAATTTAACACCAAGCGATGACATCCAAACCTTCCAGGACAAACTTGATGGCATAGAGGACACAGCCCGACAAATACAAGGAGATCTTATAGTGGCTGGGGATTTCAACTCGAGAGCTGTAGAGTGGGGCATGCCAACCACAAACGCTAGAGGTCGCAGAGTCCTAGACATGGTCGCAAGATTAGGACTTGTAGTTGCAAACATTGGGTCAGCTAGGGCATTCAGAAGAATGGGGAGGGAAGGTACCACCCCATATATAACCCTAGTAACGGAGAACTTGGCACATAGGATTGCAGACTGGAAGGTCTTAGACACATATAACGGGAGCGACCATGAATACATAACTTTCGGACTGAAAGAGAACAGGACGAACGGATCTGTAGAGACACCAACGGAGCTGGAACGTGAAACATATGAACAAGACCCTCTTAATCAACGCAATTGACAGGAGGAGGACTGAAACACAGGACATGGGGAGCACCGAGGCCATCGTCAACAACACCATGTCACTCATAAAGAGGGCCTGCGATGCCGCAATGCCAAAAACGGGCAATGCACACAGGCGTGGCCAAGAAGTTTACTGGTGGACCGATGAAATAAAACTGTTGAGGGAAACATCAGAAACAGACGTCTCCTTACCCGAGCAAGACGAAGAGGAGATTCCATAACACAAGAGGAGCAATATAGACTATCCAAGAAAGGGCTTAACGTCGCGATAAGGGACAGCAAACGAGAGAAGTGGAAAGAACTTTGCAACGACGTAAATACGGACCATGGGGACTCGGATACAAGATAGTCATGAAAAAGCTACGGAACAAAAGAACACTGCCTGACCTGGAGGAAGGAACAATAGACAACATAGTCGAAGCACTTTTCCCCGCCCACCAAACAAGAGCACTGGACACAAGGCAGCAGACGGCAGAAGAAGACGTGGAGCCATTTAGTGTGGAGGAACTAACAAAAGCCGCAAGGAGCATAAAAAATCGGAAAGCACATGGACCGGACAACATACCTGCAGAAGCGTTTAAAGCTATAGCTGAAAGCCGACCTCATGTCTTACTAAATATGTATAACCCGTGCATCCAGAATGGAATATTTCCCGTAATGGTGCGGGTAAAAGATTGGCTGGACTAACACGGATTACAGCTGGCGACGGAAAAAATCGAATTACTGTTGGTTACTGGACGGCACATACCTACACAAATTGAGATGAGAATTGACGAAGAGACCAAAAGAACGCAAGAAGCATTGAAATACCTAGGCGACAGATTGGACCCGAAACTGACATCTGGAGCACAGCTACAGTACGCGCAAACCAGGGCAGCAGAGATGACGAAATCTCTAAGCCGCCTTATGGCAAACATTGGTGGACCTCTACAATCGAGGCGGCAACTGCTGATGGAAGTCAACAATGCCGTTTTACTATACGGCTGCGAGGTATGGCCAGATAGCCTGAAAGTAAAACGCAGACTGAAACCTCTACAAGCTATCCAACGCACCACCGCACTAAGGATAATTAGTGCATATCGAACGGTATCAGGAGCAGCAGCCCGTGTCATAGCAGGGGTGATACCGATCGACCTATTAGCTAAACAACGGAAGGACATCTATACACTACGGAAAACAGGAGGAGCAACAAAACAAGCGATTAACCAATGCAAGATGGAGACACTGGATCGATGGCAACGGATATGGGAAAACGAGGACACCGGGAGATGGACGGCCAGACTGCTACCAGACATCAGAACCTGGGTACAGAGAAAACATGGAGAAGTCGATTATTACATAACACAAATGAGGACGGGACACGGTTACTTTAGCGCCACCCGAAAATAAAAAACATGACAAACAGGAACATAATAACAAAAGTCAATAGCACGTGTCAAATACATATTCTCTTCACAACGGAATACCACAGGGATTACCAATTTCAGTTATTCTATTTCTCATAGCCTACAACAAATAATAAACCCAACAGTAAACGAACTTTTTAGCAATATCCAAGAATGGTGCCTCCAATCCGGCGCTATCCTCTCCTTAAACAAATGCAAACATATTGATATATGTAGAAAACATCACTGCAATAGCCAAATTATAATAGACAATTCCACAAGTAAAACAAGTAGAGAAGCTAAAGTCGGGTATCCCGACTTTGAATTACTCTGTACATATGTGTAGAATAATTATGCGTGTATGTGTGTATTTTTGTGTGTCTGTGTATGTCTCGTGTGCCTGAACAAAGCAGTAACAACAACAGCTGCGGGCACTACTTGGTCCTATGTACAAATATGGCTATAACTTCCTGTTAAATCGGCATATCATGATGAAACTTGGCATTTAGACTTATAATAACTAAATGCCAAGTTTGAGTTTGAAATTTCAAGAAGTAAGGGAGTTATTTGCGGGGGAGAGGGGGAAGGGAAGGAAATTCCAAAATACACATTTTCTGCGTATTGACATAAGGCATCTGGGACTAAAATTTGGTGTCCCTAGGTCTTATAGTCTCCGAGATATAGGCGATTATACGAATTGAAAATCGAGAAAACCACCATATAAAATCAAAAAACTTGCACAGCGTACACATATAACGCATCTTTGTGCAAAATTTGGTGTCTCTATCTTATAGTCTTATAGTCTCTGAGATCCAGATGTTCATACGGACAGACGGGCGGACAGACAGACAGACAGACAGGGCTAGATCGACTCGTCTCGTCATGCTATTCAATAACATATATACTTTGTGGGGTCTGCCACGCCTCCTTTTGTGTGTTACATACATTCGCACAAAACTAATATAGCCTTTTACCCTGTGGGTACAGGCTATAATAACAGACGTTACATCAATACCGAAGTTTTGTACAGTGCAATGCACCCAGACCAAGTCAATCAGGACTTCGGCGCATGCACTGCATCCGCCACGTGCGCTGGGGAGCAGATTCCAGCAAGCACCACCGTGGGACAATCTGGAATACCCGACACCCCAACAACGGCAGCAGCAACAACGTCGAAGGTATCGACGGCAGCGGCAGCAACTGCAGCGGTTGATAGCATAAGTTTAATATTATCATAAGTTAGTTCTAGCTTCGCTCGCAATTGTATTTTCTATAAAATAACATAACTTAAACTTTTAATTTGCGTCCGAGCAGGGACCGGCTTTAAGTCCAGTAAAAGTAGAGTAAATTGTATCAGTGAAGTCTCTTCTTCTTTGCGGGATAGTTACGCCCTCATTGTGGTCGGTGATTTCAATCTGCCAAATATTTCCTGGGCTTTTTTTAATGGCTCTAATCTTATTTCCTCATCATATCATGACTTTCTTGATTTTCTCTTTGAATTGTCTTTGGTTCAAATTAATGCAATTTTTAATTACCTAAATAGGCTGCTTGACCTAATTTTTGTAAACGAGGGCACAGATGCTGTAATCTCTAGATCTTCACCTCTATCTATTCCCGAAGATCCGTATCACACTACTATTGAAATCTCGATTTCTATTTACGAAACTAAAGCCTCTCCCTCATTGGCTCATAAAAGTACACGCCGTTGATTTCGGAAAGGCGATTTGAATAAGCTCAACAGATTAATATCAGAAACTGATTGGTCATTTCTATACGAATCCGTTGACATTGAAATCGCGTTTACTTTTTTATATGAGACCATTCTCTCCCTATTCGATATCTGCATTCCCTATAGCGTTTCAACATCATCCTCAAGTAAGCCTCCTTGGTTTAATCGGCAACTTTCCACTTTAAAGAATAGGAAATCTAGGTATTTTAAAAAGTTCAAGGAAACTGAATTTTGTTTGGACTTTTCAAAAAACTCTATAGCCAAATCGAACTTTTTTCTTCTCAATTCTCAGTGTTACACTGAGTTACACTTGGGCGCTGTAAAGCGCAACTTGTTCAAGACCCTAAGCAGTTTTACAATTTTGTGAACTGCAAACCTAAAACGTCAGCGTTGCCTTCTTCTTTTTTTATTCATAATGACAATGCAAGCAATGATTCGGCTATTGTTTACTTATTCGCTAAGTTTTTTAGTCAACATATTCATCTATTAGTTTCAATGATGATTCATACCCTTAAAAAATTCCTTATTCGAATTATATTTTTCACCCATAATTAGCAGTTCCTGCATTCTGTCAGGTATTAAGGCAGTCAAATATTCATACTCTCCTGGGCCAGACAACATTCCCAGTTGTGTGCTCAAGGAGTGCTCTACCTCCCTATGCCAACCATTGCTGAAGCTTTTCAATTTGTCGCTTGACACTGCAGTTTTTCCAACTATTTGGAAAAACTCCTTCACTATTCCGCCCCACAAAAGAGGATGCAAGGCAGACATTTCAAACCATCGAGGTATCGCTAAGTTGTCCGCCATTCCTGAATTATTTGAAAAAATAATTACTTCCACTTTGCAGGACCTGTGTAAGTCCGTTATCTCCCCTACTCAGCATGGTTTTATTAAATATCGTTCGACAACATCCAATTTGCTGGAATTTACATCTTTGATAAATAATGCATTCCTAGCTAAAATGCACACTGATGTTATTTATACTGACTTCAGTAAGGCATTTAATTCAGTGAATCACGACTTACTCCTGGTAAAGCTTGATCGTATTGAGTTTCCTTCAAATTTTTTACTTTGGATTTCGTCTTATCTTAAAAATAGGATCCAAAGAGTAGTGCTCAGATCGGATATCTCTCAACCTATTCGTGTTACTTCGGCTGTACCTCAAGGTAATCATCTAGGCCTATTGTTATTCACTCTTTTTATAAACGAGCTTTCTTCTATCCTGTCACATTCTCACATACTGATGTATGCTGATGATGTGAAGCTAATTCCTTCATATAACAATCCTCTCTTCCACACTCGATTGCAGGATGATCTGAACTGCATGCAGAGATGGTGCTTGTTTAACCAATTACACTGTTGAATCAGGAGTTAGTCATAAGTTTCAATTGTTAGCTTGTAATTAGACTTATTGTAAACTTAATTTGTAACCCAATGAATTTTTAGCAGTGTAGTGAATGAACTATGTATAGGCTTAGGTTAACATTGTAACGTTAGGGCGCGCTGTTAGAATGTAAGAAAAGCTTGCATTGTTCTAGGCCTAAGCATAATTTGAAAAGAACTCTCACAAGTAAAATAGCATTGAAGCACGACACACGAACTTCTTTCGCTTAAATAAATTTCGATCGTTTTCTCCAGCAACCCAACTGTTCTCATTATCGCGGTTAAATTAAAATATCGAATGAGTACATATACTTAAATATACTAATATTTATAGCATATATATATTTTAGATTGCAAAAACGCTAGCAATTTTACATTGGCACCCGAGCAGAATTGAACCAAGATCACTCCTAATTTGTTTTATGTGGCGTGTACCTCACTGAAGGGTTTACAACCACAGCACTCTAATACAGACAAGTGTGCATACACACGAGTGTGTATGTACACAAGACCGTATCTAGTGCACGTGTTTAGAACAATGCGCTAAACCACCGCCCCGGTTTGTCTACCTTAGTCGCCTCGTACGACAAGCGTTGACATACTGTGATAGAATTCTAAGCCCCGCTATCACACAAGGGAGGTGGCACCCGAGCAGTAATAATTAGTGCATTTGGCACTTCTTTTGCATTTTTTCGTATTGTTGAGGTTGCTGGTCGCGAGTGTGGTTGCTGTTTTCGACGCCAAGCTTTCTGAAGTGGACGTGTTGAGCCAAAGGTTAAGAGGGAAGTGTCGGAACAATCCATGGACAGTTCACAGGTATTTCGTACTAAGAATTGAATGTTTCCTCGAGCATTGTTAATAAAAAACAAAAGTAACAAATAGAAACAAAATTATTCAATTTTTTGTACTGTGAATTTAGCATGTTCATTATCGAACATATATACATATACATTTATATACATACATATCGTAAATTGAACAGAGGTTTAAGCCTGTTGTTGGCACACTTAAACTGCTAACCCCTTCCCCCCTTTGCCATGCGTCGTTATATTGCCCTTACAGCTGTACTTGCCGTCGGTGTCATCCCTTTCTCTTTGCGCGAGTACCGTACGTTTGGCTGTTGGCGCTAATCGTTGTTAGTTGTAGTTGGTTTTATACATACGTACTGTAAAGAAGTTATTTTTCCAGCCGAGGTAATGCTCAGCTGTCCAGGGTCCCTTACAAGAAAATTTGTAAGTTGCGGGACCTTGCGATCAAAAGGGCTCGATGCACGCTGTAGGGGACTATTGGCAGCGACACGTGGAATCTGCGTTCACTGGTTGATGCCCGATGAACGAAAGTTCGACGCATCTACCAAACTGCCGCCGTCTTGCAATTGTGGTTAACAACGCTGCAATTACAAGACGTCACCAATCTGGCTCTGCCGATTTCGCGGTTTATAACACCTTGGCGTTAATGTCCCAGCAGATATAACTACCAACATGCCATAATTCCCCGAAATATTAGCCCCACTTCGTTGTACTCCTACTCTAAATGCTGCCGGCCCTATGCTACACAAATTTAATACCAGGATTCTTTACTTACATGGATTTTATTTGGTCGCGTAATACTTTGCGGCTGGTACTCGCACGTCTGTTCGCTGCTGTGGTCACTGGAGAAGAGAGCGAGCTTACATTTTTGCTCGCCATTCTAACCTCGTTTTCTCCCGTCCGTTTTCGCTACTTATCGAAAACGCTCTCTGCGTGGGCGGTGATGCCAGCTCGCCTGTTCTCTCTCTATTTACAACACTTATAAAATACCTCTCGTTTTGCAAATTCAAATAATACCGATCCTTCATGATAATGCGCAATATACTAATTATAACCAAATATTTAACTTAATGTGTAGCGTAACGTAACAATGTGCAATATTAGAGTAATAAGTAAAATATGGCGTCTTAGATTTAGAAATATTCCATGAAAACTTAAGGCTAATAAAACAATGTGCAATATTCAAGTGTGCAATAGAAACTTAGGATAGTAATACAATGTACAATATTCATATGTGCAATAAGAAAACTTAAATCTAGTAATTTATTTTTTTATTTATTTAATTGACAAATAACTGTCAATGTTAAACATAAAGAAAAGAAATAACAATCTAGATAATATACATTCAAATATTGGAAAAGAACATAAAAAATAAAAATTTAAATTAAATAGAATTACAAACGATTTAAAGAGATTCAGACCGGATCAGAAAATTAAGTAAGCAAGATTTAATCGAACTAACCGAACTCTCATGGCCAAAGAGATGACTCAAATTATTGTAGTTGCTACACAGAACCCGAAATGGACTGTGCAAAGCATAGTTGCTTGTACAGCGATTTAGGCTTATGGGAACAAAAAATCTTGAAGGTCTTTGTGGTACCGTAAAGTTACTTTAGCTGACAAGCACCGAAGACTCGATGTCGCCGTTAATTAATTTATGTATAAAAACAACACCTAATAAAATCCGGCGGCTAGCAAGTGATGGAAGACCTAACAATTGTAGCCTGTGAAAATATGATGGTAGAGGGTCAGTTCTACTCCATCCAAGACCACGTAAGGCAAACAAAAGAAATTGCTTTTGAACAGATTCAATGCGATTTTTATGTATTTCATATTGCGGGCACCAGACGGTACAACAATATTCTAAGGTAGGCCGCACCAAAGCCGTATACAAAATTAGTGTTGTGTAGGGGTCATCAAATTCCTTTGCCCAACGTTTAATAAAGCCTAGAGTTCTCTTTGCTTTATTAACAATGGTGGAGATGTGATCATTAAAACAAAGTTTAGCATCAAACAGTACACCTAGGTCGTTAACAGTGAAAATTCGTTCTACAGGAGAGTTATTTAAATAATATGAAATGAAATGAGGCTTGCATCGGTGGAACGTCATTAGCTTGCATTTAACAACATTTAAGTTCAACAGATTCCGCGAACACCACAATTGGAAGGCATTGAGATCAAGCTGCAAATTGTCATGAAACTGAACATCGTTATATGAGAGGCAAAGTTTTACGTCGTCGGCATACATTAGTACACGAGAGTAAGTTAGGGATGATGGCAGATCATTTATAAAAAGAGTAAACAGTAGAGGACCTAAATGACTACCCTGTGGGACCCCCGAAGTTACTTTAATAGCTTTTGACAGTACGCCGTTAAAAATTACACGTTGTGTTATGCCAAACAAATAACTATATATCCATACGATAAGATTTTTGGGAAATCCCAAAAGACCCAGCTTATGGATCAATAGCTCATGGTTGACAGAATCAAAAGCTTTGCTGAAGTCAGTGTATACAACATCCATCTGGCTCTTAGCTAAAAACCCATTCATAACGAACGATGAGAATTCAAGGAGATTTGTTGCGGTAGAGCGGCGTTTTATAAATCCATGTTGAAAAGGGGAAATTATGGACCTGCAATGATGCTGTAACTGAGAGGTCATCAGTTTTTCAGGAAGTTTGGGAATACCAGAGAGCTTAGAAATCCCTCTGTAATTTTCAATGTCAGATTTAGGTCTTTTTTTATAGAGAGCGAAGATGGAAGAACTTTTCCAGATATCGGGGAATCGGCATCTGTCAAGTGATAAGGAGAAAAGTCTATAAAGTGGTATGCTAAGGGCATCAGCACAGAATTTCAGGACGCAGTTGGGTATACCATCTGGACCGGGTGCAAAACTTTGCTTAAGATTTTGATATAGTTAGATTCTATCATAATAGTTTGGGGCGCAGAATCTACCTGCGCCACACCCTCTCCTTTCTTTGGGGTGCTGAACGGATCGAGACCCTTCCTTTTGTCCGTGTTATTTGGAATCGGTTGTCGTCCAGCTCCTTCATAAAGGGGGCTCGGGTGTTCTTGTTTATGCCCGACATGATGTCCGCAAGCAGGGCCTGGGGTATTCTTCGGTCCTTCGTGTCGACCTTCCACTCTGCCGGTGCCGTAACCCACTCTACTGAGGCTGGTTCGTTGGTTGTTGCTTCGGTAGTGGTTTGGGGGTAGCGACGGCGGAACAGGAGACGGTTGTTCTCTTCGTCCGAAATTGCTGGCTCCCAGACAAGTCGTTGGACAGTCTCGGGCGGTGTGCGTTGTCGCTGTTGCGGCCCCTGCGGGCTACCGTCTCGCCTACCTCGTGCCTCTCGCGTGTCATTGGCCGCGCCTCGCTTCGGAGCTCTGGTCCGGCCATCGGTGCTCGCTTCCAGTTCGATGCGATGCGCATGCAGTGTCGCTGTCCGGGTTGCGAGGTGGTGGTGACTCTTGCCAGTCCCACTCATTCCACTGCGGTGTCGTCTTGAGTCGTTCGTCGGGTTCCTACCCCGATGAGGAGAGCCACTCGTTGCTGTTGGTGTTGCTGGCTGGGGCCGGTCATCTGTTGACTGGTCGACCTGGTCTTGGGGAAGGTACGGGGACGTGGACTTGTCGTCTTCCCACTCCCGCTCTGGAGACGATTGCCACTCTTTCTCCATCTTGTCAAACTTGGTTGTTGCTGTGGAAGATAGAATTGCTTGTTATTATCTTTCCTTTTGCTGGTTTTATTCCGCTCTAGAGGTGTGGCTTGCGCGTAAGATAACTAGTTTTGGTTGAGGTAAACTACGTTGGTGGGCGATGCCTGTGAGCGCTGGGTCTCTGCCTAGTACTCCCCCCTTTATTCACAAATTACCCCTCCAAGTAGGTGCACCGCATCTCCTGGTTCATACCCAGGAATTGGGTCACTACTAGGGCTTGGTTGATGCTCGCTTGGTTAAATCCCGAGAGCTTTTGATGGCCTCGAGGATGTCTGCGTCGTCATCGTCGTTGCTTGCTTGTCTAGTGTCCACTGGGTTGACCCTGAGAGTTGTTGGTAACCTCGGGGGTATCTGCGTCGTCGTCGTCGTTGCCTGCTGCATCAGTGTGGTAGTCCTTCAAATCGGACACGTTGGCAACTTGTCTCCTGCGTCTTCCCACTCGTTGAATGCGCACGATGTAAGTAGATACGAACTTGACCACTTTGAATGGCCCATCGTACTTCGGTGCCAGTTTCGCAGCAAATCCTTCAGCAGCTTTTGAAAGGTGGTGCTGTCGAAGTAGGACAAGGGATCCTAGCTGCGGTCGCCATTTTCTGCGGGGTAGTTTGTAGTGGCGTTGTTGATCTTGCGTAGCTCGTTGAATGTTAGACTGTGCTATGAAGAATATCTCCTTCAAACGGGCTGCTTTTTCGACCGGCGTTTGAGATTCGCTGTTGTCACCTCGTCGTATAGTGCGTTTGGGAGCCTTGGTTCTTGCCCTTGTACTACAAAGGCTGGACTGAAACCCGTAGAGTCTGAGACGCTGGAGTTGATGGCCAGAGTAATCTCTGGCAGCAACTCGTCCCAGGTGTTTTGATACCCGCTTATGAACTGCGATATCGTCATTTTGATTGTCCGATTTGCCCTTTCTGTTGGGTTCTCCTGCGGGCAGTACGGCGCTGTATGCTGGACGTCGACCCCCATTCCTTTAGGCAGTTCTTAAATATCCGACTCGTGAACTGTGTGCCATTATCGCACACGAAGAGTTTTGGGACTCCAAACCTGCTGAGGACTCGTTCTCTAAATGCTCGTACCAGATGGGTGGCAGTGGCCTTTTTAAGGGGGACCAATTCGACCCATTTCGAGAACAAATCGAAGAAGACGAGCAATGTAGTGTTCCCATGCTTGGATCTAGGTAGAGGCCCGACAAAATCGGCGCAAAGTGTCGTGAATGGCTCATCGACTTGTCTCGTGAGCATTTTTCCCGCTGGCCGCTGTTGGTTGGTCTTGAATCGTTGGCAGGTTTCGCATTTCTGGACGTGGCGTCTGGCGTCTCGATACATTCCTGGCCAGTAGTATCGCTGGGATAGCCTGATGATTGTCTAGCGGATGCCTTGATGACCTGCTATTGGAGCGTCATTGCACTCTTCGAGAACACGGCGACGATGATTCCGGGGAACACAGAGCTTCCACGGGACGTAGTTGTCGTCGTTTGGCCTGCGCCCCAGGTTCCGGTACAGTTGTCCATATTCTAGAGTGTACTCCGCGAACTTCTGTGGATCTTCCTGTACTTGCTTTATCTTGTTCGTAAGCCACGGGCAAGATGATTCTCCTTCGGCTTCAATTCGATACAAGTTTTTCAGAGGCTGCCTTGAGAGTGCGTCGGCCACGACGCTACTTATCGAAAACTCTCTCTGCGTGGGCGGTGATGCTAGCTCGCCTGTTCTCTCTCTATTTACAACACTTATAAAATACCTCTCGTTTTGCAAATTCAAATAATACCGATCCTTCATGATAATGCGCAATATACTAATTATAACCAAATATTTAACTTAATGTGTAGCGTAACGTAACAATGTGCAATATTAGAGTAATAAGTAAAATATGGCGTCTTAGATTTAGAAATATTCCATGAAAACTTAAGGCTAATAAAACAATGTGCAATATTCAAGTGTGCAATAGAAACTTAGGATAGTAATACAATGTACAATATTCATATGTGCAATAAGAAAACTTAAATCTAGTAATTTATTTTTTTATTTATTTAATTGACAAATAACTGTCAATGTTAAACATAAAGAAAAGAAATAACAATCTAGATAATATACATTCAAATATTGGAAAAGAACATAAAAAATAAAAATTTAAATTAAATAGAATTACAAACGATTTAAAGAGATTCAGACCGGATCAGAAAATTAAGTAAGCAAGATTTAATCGAACTAACCGAACTCTCATGGCCAAAGAGATGACTCAAATTATTGTAGTTGCTACACAGAACCCGAAATGGACTGTGCAAAGCATAGTTGCTTGTACAGCGATTTAGGCTTATGGGAACAAAAAATCTTGAAGGTCTTTGTGGTACCGTAAAGTTACTTTAGCTGACAAGCACCGAAGACTCGATGTCGCCGTTAATTAATTTATGTATAAAAACAACACCTAATAAAATCCGGCGGCTAGCAAGTGATGGAAGACCTAACAATTGTAGCCTGTGAAAATATGATGGTAGAGGGTCAGTTCTACTCCATCCAAGACCACGTAAGGCAAACAAAAGAAATTGCTTTTGAACAGATTCAATGCGATTTTTATGTATTTCATATTGCGGGCACCAGACGGTACAACAATATTCTAAGGTAGGCCGCACCAAAGCCGTATACAAAATTAGTGTTGTGTAGGGGTCATCAAATTCCTTTGCCCAACGTTTAATAAAGCCTAGAGTTCTCTTTGCTTTATTAACAATGGTGGAGATGTGATCATTAAAACAAAGTTTAGCATCAAACAGTACACCTAGGTCGTTAACAGTGAAAATTCGTTCTACAGGAGAGTTATTTAAATAATATGAAATGAAATGAGGCTTGCATCGGTGGAACGTCATTAGCTTGCATTTAACAACATTTAAGTTCAACAGATTCCGCGAACACCACAATTGGAAGGCATTGAGATCAAGCTGCAAATTGTCATGAAACTGAACATCGTTATATGAGAGGCAAAGTTTTACGTCGTCGGCATACATTAGTACACGAGAGTAAGTTAGGGATGATGGCAGATCATTTATAAAAAGAGTAAACAGTAGAGGACCTAAATGACTACCCTGTGGGACCCCCGAAGTTACTTTAATAGCTTTTGACAGTACGCCGTTAAAAATTACACGTTGTGTTATGCCAAACAAATAACTATATATCCATACGATAAGATTTTTGGGAAATCCCAAAAGACCCAGCTTATGGATCAATAGCTCATGGTTGACAGAATCAAAAGCTTTGCTGAAGTCAGTGTATACAACATCCATCTGGCTCTTAGCTAAAAACCCATTCATAACGAACGATGAGAATTCAAGGAGATTTGTTGCGGTAGAGCGGCGTTTTATAAATCCATGTTGAAAAGGGGAAATTATGGACCTGCAATGATGCTGTAACTGAGAGGTCATCAGTTTTTCAGGAAGTTTGGGAATACCAGAGAGCTTAGAAATCCCTCTGTAATTTTCAATGTCAGATTTAGGTCTTTTTTTATAGAGAGCGAAGATGGAAGAACTTTTCCAGATATCGGGGAATCGGCATCTGTCAAGTGATAAGGAGAAAAGTCTATAAAGTGGTATGCTAAGGGCATCAGCACAGAATTTCAGGACGCAGTTGGGTATACCATCTGGACCGGGTGCAAAACTTTGCTTAAGATTTTGATATAGTTAGATTCTATCATAATAGTTTGGGGCGCAGAATCTACCTGCGCCACACCCTCTCCTTTCTTTGGGGTGCTGAACGGATCGAGACCCTTCCTTTTGTCCGTGTTATTTGGAATCGGTTGTCGTCCAGCTCCTTCATAAAGGGGGCTCGGGTGTTCTTGTTTATGCCCGACATGATGTCCGCAAGCAGGGCCTGGGGTATTCTTCGGTCCTTCGTGTCGACCTTCCACTCTGCCGGTGCCGTAACCCACTCTACTGAGGCTGGTTCGTTGGTTGTTGCTTCGGTAGTGGTTTGGGGGTAGCGACGGCGGAACAGGAGACGGTTGTTCTCTTCGTCCGAAATTGCTGGCTCCCAGACAAGTCGTTGGACAGTCTCGGGCGGTGTGCGTTGTCGCTGTTGCGGCCCCTGCGGGCTACCGTCTCGCCTACCTCGTGCCTCTCGCGTGTCATTGGCCGCGCCTCGCTTCGGAGCTCTGGTCCGGCCATCGGTGCTCGCTTCCAGTTCGATGCGATGCGCATGCAGTGTCGCTGTCCGGGTTGCGAGGTGGTGGTGACTCTTGCCAGTCCCACTCATTCCACTGCGGTGTCGTCTTGAGTCGTTCGTCGGGTTCCTACCCCGATGAGGAGAGCCACTCGTTGCTGTTGGTGTTGCTGGCTGGGGCCGGTCATCTGTTGACTGGTCGACCTGGTCTTGGGGAAGGTACGGGGACGTGGACTTGTCGTCTTCCCACTCCCGCTCTGGAGACGATTGCCACTCTTTCTCCATCTTGTCAAACTTGGTTGTTGCTGTGGAAGATAGAATTGCTTGTTATTATCTTTCCTTTTGCTGGTTTTATTCCGCTCTAGAGGTGTGGCTTGCGCGTAAGATAACTAGTTTTGGTTGAGGTAAACTACGTTGGTGGGCGATGCCTGTGAGCGCTGGGTCTCTGCCTAGTACTCCCCCCTTTATTCACAAATTACCCCTCCAAGTAGGTGCACCGCATCTCCTGGTTCATACCCAGGAATTGGGTCACTACTAGGGCTTGGTTGATGCTCGCTTGGTTAAATCCCGAGAGCTTTTGATGGCCTCGAGGATGTCTGCGTCGTCATCGTCGTTGCTTGCTTGTCTAGTGTCCACTGGGTTGACCCTGAGAGTTGTTGGTAACCTCGGGGGTATCTGCGTCGTCGTCGTCGTTGCCTGCTGCATCAGTGTGGTAGTCCTTCAAATCGGACACGTTGGCAACTTGTCTCCTGCGTCTTCCCACTCGTTGAATGCGCACGATGTAAGTAGATACGAACTTGACCACTTTGAATGGCCCATCGTACTTCGGTGCCAGTTTCGCAGCAAATCCTTCAGCAGCTTTTGAAAGGTGATGCTGTCGAAGTAGGACAAGGGATCCTAGCTGCGGTCGCCATTTTCTGCGGGGTAGTTTGTAGTGGCGTTGTTGATCTTGCGTAGCTCGTTGAATGTTAGACTGTGCTATGAAGAATATCTCCTTCAAACGGGTTCTCCTTCAGTTCTACTCCATCCAAGACCACGTAAGGCAAACAAAAGAAATTGCTTTTGAACAGATTCAATGCGATTTTTATGTATTTCATATTGCGGGCACCAGACGGTACAACAATATTCTAAGGTAGGCCGCACCAAAGCCGTATACAAAATTAGTGTTGTGTAGGGGTCATCAAATTCCTTTGCCCAACGTTTAATAAAGCCTAGAGTTCTCTTTGCTTTATTAACAATGGTGGAGATGTGATCATTAAAACAAAGTTTAGCATCAAACAGTACACCTAGGTCGTTAACAGTGAAAATTCGTTCTACAGGAGAGTTATTTAAATAATATGAAATGAAATGAGGCTTGCATCGGTGGAACGTCATTAGCTTGCATTTAACAACATTTAAGTTCAACAGATTCCGCGAACACCACAATTGGAAGGCATTGAGATCAAGCTGCAAATTGTCATGAAACTGAACATCGTTATATGAGAGGCAAAGTTTTACGTCGTCGGCATACATTAGTACACGAGAGTAAGTTAGGGATGATGGCAGATCATTTATAAAAAGAGTAAACAGTAGAGGACCTAAATGACTACCCTGTGGGACCCCCGAAGTTACTTTAATAGCTTTTGACAGTACGCCGTTAAAAATTACACGTTGTGTTATGCCAAACAAATAACTATATATCCATACGATAAGATTTTTGGGAAATCCCAAAAGACCCAGCTTATGGATCAATAGCTCATGGTTGACAGAATCAAAAGCTTTGCTGAAGTCAGTGTATACAACATCCATCTGGCTCTTAGCTAAAAACCCATTCATAACGAACGATGAGAATTCAAGGAGATTTGTTGCGGTAGAGCGGCGTTTTATAAATCCATGTTGAAAAGGGGAAATTATGGACCTGCAATGATGCTGTAACTGAGAGGTCATCAGTTTTTCAGGAAGTTTGGGAATACCAGAGAGCTTAGAAATCCCTCTGTAATTTTCAATGTCAGATTTAGGTCTTTTTTTATAGAGAGCGAAGATGGAAGAACTTTTCCAGATATCGGGGAATCGGCATCTGTCAAGTGATAAGGAGAAAAGTCTATAAAGTGGTATGCTAAGGGCATCAGCACAGAATTTCAGGACGCAGTTGGGTATACCATCTGGACCGGGTGCAAAACTTTGCTTAAGATTTTGATATAGTTAGATTCTATCATAATAGTTTGGGGCGCAGAATCTACCTGCGCCACACCCTCTCCTTTCTTTGGGGTGCTGAACGGATCGAGACCCTTCCTTTTGTCCGTGTTATTTGGAATCGGTTGTCGTCCAGCTCCTTCATAAAGGGGGCTCGGGTGTTCTTGTTTATGCCCGACATGATGTCCGCAAGCAGGGCCTGGGGTATTCTTCGGTCCTTCGTGTCGACCTTCCACTCTGCCGGTGCCGTAACCCACTCTACTGAGGCTGGTTCGTTGGTTGTTGCTTCGGTAGTGGTTTGGGGGTAGCGACGGCGGAACAGGAGACGGTTGTTCTCTTCGTCCGAAATTGCTGGCTCCCAGACAAGTCGTTGGACAGTCTCGGGCGGTGTGCGTTGTCGCTGTTGCGGCCCCTGCGGGCTACCGTCTCGCCTACCTCGTGCCTCTCGCGTGTCATTGGCCGCGCCTCGCTTCGGAGCTCTGGTCCGGCCATCGGTGCTCGCTTCCAGTTCGATGCGATGCGCATGCAGTGTCGCTGTCCGGGTTGCGAGGTGGTGGTGACTCTTGCCAGTCCCACTCATTCCACTGCGGTGTCGTCTTGAGTCGTTCGTCGGGTTCCTACCCCGATGAGGAGAGCCACTCGTTGCTGTTGGTGTTGCTGGCTGGGGCCGGTCATCTGTTGACTGGTCGACCTGGTCTTGGGGAAGGTACGGGGACGTGGACTTGTCGTCTTCCCACTCCCGCTCTGGAGACGATTGCCACTCTTTCTCCATCTTGTCAAACTTGGTTGTTGCTGTGGAAGATAGAATTGCTTGTTATTATCTTTCCTTTTGCTGGTTTTATTCCGCTCTAGAGGTGTGGCTTGCGCGTAAGATAACTAGTTTTGGTTGAGGTAAACTACGTTGGTGGGCGATGCCTGTGAGCGCTGGGTCTCTGCCTAGTACTCCCCCCTTTATTCACAAATTACCCCTCCAAGTAGGTGCACCGCATCTCCTGGTTCATACCCAGGAATTGGGTCACTACTAGGGCTTGGTTGATGCTCGCTTGGTTAAATCCCGAGAGCTTTTGATGGCCTCGAGGATGTCTGCGTCGTCATCGTCGTTGCTTGCTTGTCTAGTGTCCACTGGGTTGACCCTGAGAGTTGTTGGTAACCTCGGGGGTATCTGCGTCGTCGTCGTCGTTGCCTGCTGCATCAGTGTGGTAGTCCTTCAAATCGGACACGTTGGCAACTTGTCTCCTGCGTCTTCCCACTCGTTGAATGCGCACGATGTAAGTAGATACGAACTTGACCACTTTGAATGGCCCATCGTACTTCGGTGCCAGTTTCGCAGCAAATCCTTCAGCAGCTTTTGAAAGGTGATGCTGTCGAAGTAGGACAAGGGATCCTAGCTGCGGTCGCCATTTTCTGCGGGGTAGTTTGTAGTGGCGTTGTTGATCTTGCGTAGCTCGTTGAATGTTAGACTGTGCTATGAAGAATATCTCCTTCAAACGGGCTGCTTTTTCGACCGGCGTTTGAGATTATCTTCCAGTGGCTGTTGTCACCTCGTCGTATAGTGCGTTTGGGAGCCTTGGTTCTTGCCCTTGTACTACAAAGGCTGGACTGAAACCCGTAGAGTCTGAGACGCTGGAGTTGATGGCCAGAGTAATCTCTGGCAGCAACTCGTCCCAGGTGTTTTGATACCCGCTTATGAACTGCGATATCGTCATTTTGATTGTCCGATTTGCCCTTTCTGTTGGGTTCTCCTGCGGGCAGTACGGCGCTGTATGCTGGACGTCGACCCCCATTCCTTTAGGCAGTTCTTAAATATCCGACTCGTGAACTGGGTGCCATTATCGCACACGAAGAGTTTTGGGACTCCAAACCTGCTGAGGACTCGTTCTCTAAATGCTCGTACCAGATGGGTGGCAGTGGCCTTTTTAAGGGGGACCAATTCGCCCCATTTCGAGAACAAATCGAAGAAGACGAGCAATGTAGTGTTCCCATGCTTGGATCTAGGTAGAGGCCCGACAAAATCGGCGCAAAGTGTCGTGAATGGCTCATCGACTTGTCTCGTGAGCATTTTTCCCGCTGGCCGCTGTTGGTTGGTCTTGAATCGTTGGCAGGTTTCGCATTTCTGGACGTGGCGTCTGGCGTCTCGATACATTCCTGGCCAGTAGTATCGCTGGGATAGCCTGATGATTGTCTAGCGGATGCCTTGATGACCTGCTATTGGAGCGTCATTGCACTCTTCGAGAACACGGCGACGATGATTCCGGGGAACACAGAGCTTCCACGGGACGTAGTTGTCGTCGTTTGGCCTGCGCCCCAGGTTCCGGTACAGTTGTCCATATTCTAGAGTGTACTCCGCGAACTTCTGTGGATCTTCCTGTACTTGCTTTATCTTGTTCGTAAGCCACGGGCAAGATGATTCTCCTTCGGCTTCAATTCGATACAAGTTTTTCAGAGGCTGCCTTGAGAGTGCGTCGGCCACGACGTTTTGCTTGCCGGCTCTGTAGCGAATGTCGAATTGATATTGTTGCAGTTCCAGTGCCCATCGTGCAACTCTCCCTAGGGGACTCTCGAGTGTATTTAGCCACTTGAGTGCCAAGTGATCCGTCACCACCTCGAATCGGTAGCCCTCTAGGTAGCACCTCAGCTTCCGAATTGCCCAAATCACAGCTAGGCATTCCTTGTCGGTAGCAGAGTAATTCTGCTCAGCTTTGCTCAGTCTGCGACTGATGTATGAAATGACTCGCTCCTGTCCATCGATCTCCTGCGTTAATACCGCATCGCTCCCGAGATTGCTAGCGTCCGTTTGTAGTACGAACTTGTGGTTAAAATCCGGGCATGCTAACACTGGAGCTGTGGTGAGTAAAGATTTCAAATTATTAAAAGCTGTTTGCTGTTCTTCGCCCCAACGCCAGACTCTTCCCTTTTTGAGTAGTTGGGACATTGGCTGCACGACTGCAGCGAAGTTTGGCACGAATCTGCGATACCAGGATGCCATCCCAATACACTGGCGAAGTTCCTTCAAGTTCGTTGGCGGCTCTAGGTTTCGTACAGCAGAAACTTTGTCGTGATCTGTGTGGATGCCATGGTTACTGACCACATGGCCCAAGTATTTTAGTCTCTGTTGGAAGAAACTGCATTTATCTGGATTAAGATTTGCCTGACGTAAACGTCTGAAGACCTCGCGCAAGTTTCTGATGTGGTCATCAAAATCTTTGCCGATGATGATGACGTCATCCATATAGGCGAAAGCGTTGGGTTCCATGTCTGTGCCCAGGACTGTGTCAAGAGTGCGTTGAAACGTAGCGGGCGCCGAATGTAGTCCAAACGGCATGACGCGCCATTGGAATAGACCACGACCAGGTACGGTAAATGCCGTACATTCACGGCTGTCATCAGCCATGGGAATTTGCCAATAGGCATTCTTTAAATCCAGTGTGGTTATAAACTTCGCGTTGCGTAGTCGCTCTAGTATATGGTTAATGCGCGGCAGAGGATACGCGTCAGGAATTGAGCGCTCATTGAGTTGTCAGTAATCCACACACATACGCCACTTGCCATTCTTTTTACGAATGAGCACAATGGGAGCGCTGTGTGGGCTCCGAGAAGGCTCTTTCTTGGGAAGTATCGCTGCTTGATTGGGCGATTATCCCTCATGACGATTGAGTGCTTCGCCATATGCGTTACGCCACTGAGCGTGTCACATTTTGGTAGTTCCTCATCTAGGAACTGTTGGGCTTTGAGCTGTATGTCCTGTGGCCATGGTTCTGCTGGTTCTCGTTGTAACACCGAGTCGTAGTCTGCTTCCTCGGATTCTTCGGCCAATTCGGTAACGTCGTATGGGCTGGCTTGCGTAGTCGTGCTCGGTGAAGGAATCTGTGGTTCCGTTGCCATTTCCTTGTCATCTTCTTGCTGTTGACAACACCTCTCTATGGCTTGCAGGCTAGTAGCTGGTACGTTTGTATTTTGGGCCGGTGCGGGGCACGGCGCTGTGATCTTAGCTGTGCTGCTTCTCCGGCTAGTGGGCACGTCAGGGTTCTCGTTGTGATTAGGGCCCTCTGGTTCACCTGGTCCAAGTTTCAGGCAAACGGTCCCGCATTGTATAGTAGTGCCAATGGTCTGTAGGAAATCGATGCCTAAGATAACGGGGTCGAGCATGTTGGGCATAACCAGTAATGTCATGCGAACAGCGCGATTGTCTAGGTGTACGATGGTGTGTAAGGCTCGGCTTATCTCGCATCTGGATCCATCGGCCAGCCGACTGTTCGTGCTGACGCTGCGGATCTCATCTTGTTGAGCCACCGTATTAAAGCACGTTTCGCTGATGAAACTGCGAGTTGCCCCGGTGTCTATTGTGGCAACTACGCTTCGACCGCTTATCTGGACCCTGGCCACGATGCGTCCTTCGCACATGTACATCTGGTTGTCTAGGCTTGGGGTGTTCCTCGTGCCGTCTCCGCTGGGTTCCCAGTCAAGCGGAGACGCTGCTCGTTTCCCGCTGCTCGCTTTGGCAACAGGCAAGGGTTCGTACGGCTCGCCGACCACATTCCTAGCAGAACAGTAACCGTCTGTTACGGCACTGATCCGGGAAATGGCCCTGCTGGCCACAATTCCTGCATGCCCGTCGAGCGTCGCCCGGAACATTCAAGTTCTGCGTCATCATCTGGTTCGCTGCCTCTCGACTGCCACCTTGCTGCATACCAGGCACCGACAACGTCATCGTTGGTAGTTCAAGCTGCGGCATCGGTTGCTGTCGAAAAGGGTTGCGCGGTGTCTCGAACGTTATTGGTCTCGTGTTTCTGTTGCGAGCATATGTTGCAGCTACAGGCGTATGCGACCTGCTCGGTGAAGTGTTGACAAAGGGTGCGGCCATGGGCGTGCGCCTCTGACCACGCTGTTTGACACTCTCCAACTCTCCAATGAGTTGGATAAGATGAGGCAGCGGAATTCATGGCGGCGTACATATAACTGATATTCTGGCAAAGTATTTTCATAAATACGATCTAGCTCCTGGGCCTCGGTGTACCCAGCATGGTGCATGAGTGCTCGCAGCTCTACTACGAAATCTTTAAAATTCTCCCCCTCTTCTTGGAAGCGAGTTCTTATCTCGTCTTCTAGCCGCAGAAAATATTTGGAGGGCAGGAAAAATTCTAAAAATTCTTTCCGGAAGGTTGCCCATTTTGCATTCTGGAGCCGGCTTGTGCGGAACCAGGTTTCTCAGTTAGGACCTCTGGCATGGCGCGTGGTAGATCGTCGAACTCGAGGTCGTAGGATACAGCCCTTTCTTCGAGTTGTTCGATAAATGCCAGTGGGTCTGTACGCCCATCAAAACGAAGTCCCCATTTCCTTATGGGCTCTGGACTTGCATTATAAGGTATCATTTAGGCCATAGCGTTGCCTGCCGCGGATCAGTTCCGGTTGGGTTCATCGAAGCGTATTGCACGACTTGCATTCGATGGGTTTGGCTTTGGTTGCCAATTTGGAAACAACCGATCATTAATAGGTGAGAGGTATGCAGGCAAAGCAGTTTCGGGTATCTGGAAATCACGCGGCGCACTCGTCATCGATGTGCGCGGCAATTGTCCAGGCTCAGGAACTGACTGAGCCCAAGTTTCGCGCTGCAATGCTCTCCCCACAATGAAAGTTGCGAAGTTCTGCTTCAAATCGTCGAGCTGGTTCGCCTTGTTGAACCCGAACTCGAGATAGAATTGTTCCAGTTCCGCTTGCGACCGGCCATAAATCCAGCCGGTTCCCACCCCTGGGTTTCTAGTGACTACTGGAACGTACTCACCCTGAACTTCTGGATTCATCTTTGCTCACTTTATTTCTTTTGTTCTCTTATTGTATTCTTTTTGTTTGTTGCTTGGTTTTTGTTCCACTGTTTCTAATGCTTGCATGCGTTGTATTGTTTTGTTTCAATGGTGGCATGGATCTTGTGTTAGATTAGATTTGTTTTATTTATTTATTTATATTTATTTAATTTGTATTTATTGTTGTCGCATTTGCAATGGGGGAAAAAAATAACACAAAAAGTAATGATAGTAGTGACCCAGTTCCGTTCACCAGTTCCGGACGGTGCACATCACTGACGGCTTTGCACATCACTGATGTTGCAGCACATCATTGACGGACCTGCACATCACTGATGGTGCAGCACATCACTGATGACGTCACCGTCTATATGCACTTTTCGTTCGCACATTTCGGTTGTATTCTTTGTTTGTCACTGTTGCTTTGTTGTGTTTTAAGCTCACTGTACTGCGTTGCTATGTTGTTTTTGGGTATATCTATTGTTCTTTTTCTGGTTGGCTTAATGTTGTATAGTTTGTGACGCAGTTAAATTCTGAGCCCCAAACTATTATGATAGAATCTAACTATATTAAATTACTAGATTTCAGTTTTCCTATTGCACATATGAATATTGTACATTGTATTACTATCCTAAGTTTCTATTGCACACTTGAATATTGCACATTGTTTTATTAGCCTTAAGTTTTCATGGAATATTTCTAAATCTAAGACGCCATATTTTGCTTGTTACTCTAATATTGCACATTGTTACGTTACGCTACACATGAAGTTAAATATTTGGTTATAATTAGTATATTGCGCATTATCATGAAGGATCGGTATTATTTGAATTTGCACAACGAGAGGTATTTTATAAGTGTTGTAAATAGAGAGAGAACAGGCGAGCTGGCATCACCGCCCACGCAGAGAGCGTTTTCGATAAGTAGCGAAAACGGACGGGAGAAAACGAGGTTAGAATGGCGAGCAAAAATGTAAGCTCGCTCTCTTCTCCAGTGACCACAGCAGCGAACAGACGTGCGAGTACCAGCCGCAAAGTATTACGTGACCAAATAAAATCCTTGTAAGTTAAAAGAATCCTGGTGTTAAATTTGTGTAGCATAGGGCCGGCAGCATTTAGAGTAGGAGTACAACGAAGTGGGGCTAATATTTCGGGGAATTATGGCATGTTGGTAGTTATATCTGCTGGGCCATTAACAGGCAGATATAAAGGCAAGGTGTTATAAGCCACGAAATCGGCAGAGCCAGATTGGTGACGTCTTGTAATTGCAGTGTCGTTAACCACAATTGCAAGACGGCGGCAGTTTGGTAGATGCGTCGAACTTTCGTTCATCGGGCATCAATCAGTGAAAGCAGATTCCACGTGTCGCTGCCAATAGTCCCCTTCAGCGTGCATCGAGCCCTTTTTGTCGCAAGGTCCCGCAACTTACAAATTTTCTTGTAAGGGATCTTGGACAGCTGAGCATTACCTCGGCTGGAAAAATAACTTCTTTACAAGTGGCGCCCGAGCAGGGACCTTGGCGACAAAGCGAAAAAAATAATAAAGGGAAATATGGATTAAAGCCCCATAATCGATGAACGCTGTAGGTTAGGAAATTGTCATTGAAGCTGCAACCTAGAAAATTTGGCACACGCCGAATTTAATACACATGAAAAGCCCAAGCAAGGGCTTAACACACACACAAACACACGTGCAAGTTCAACGTCACCTCCGCGCTCTCGCTGCTTCGCTCAGCCTAACGGCTCGCGACACGCGCTGACCAGCGCAGCCGACATCGGCTGCCTTCTCTCACGATCCCGCTCGCGCTCTCCTGACGCCGACGCCGCCGTCGCGCAGGGCAGCGACAACAAGTGAAAAACAACAAGTGAAAAAAACAAAATCGACAATGACGAGAAATTAAAATGTGCAACACGAGAAAACAAAATTTATACATGGTGAAATAAATCAAATCAATGAAACGAGCAACGACCAATAAGTACAGTGAACACAGCGAGACCGCATGAAACAGTAAAATGTGGCAACACAAGAAAATATATTCTTTTCTTTACATATTTTTTTCGGTGTGTGTATAAAACTTGCGAAGTGGGAGTACAAGTAACACAGTGAACATATGTACATACATGCAACTTGTAAAGAAGTTTTAGGCAATTCGATGCCTTTTCGAAATGAGTGATCGGTACAGCAGCTCGCACTCAATTGGAGCTCACGTCATAAAAAACGACTTTTACGTCGATGACATGCTCACCGAAGCTGACACTTTGGCAGACCTAAAAGTCACCTGCAAACAAGTGTCAGAAATATTTGAATCTGGTGGTTTCCAGTTAGCCAAATGGGCATCAAGTCACGATGACTTGTTTGTCGTACGATATGTCGGAATTGGTAAAGGCATTAGGTATGAGATGGACGCCACAATGTGATACTTTTTATTAATATTTGCCCACTTAGTTATTTTTCCAGCCGAGGTAATGCTCAGCTGTCCAGGGTCCCTTACAAGAAAATTTGTAAGTTGCGGGACCTTGCGATCAAAAGGGCTCGATGCACGCTGTAGGGGACTATTGGCAGCGACATGTGGAATCTGCGTTCACTGGTTGATGCCCGATGAACGAAAGTTCGACGCATCTACCAAACTGCCGCCGTCTTGCAATTGTGGTTAACAACGCTGCAATTACAAGACGTCACCAATCTGGCTCTGCCGATTTCGCGGTTTATAACACCTTGGCGTTAATGTCCCAGCAGATATAACTACCAACATGCCATAATTCCCCGAAATATTAGCCCCACTTCGTTGTACTCCTACTCTAAATGCTGCCGGCCCTATGCTACACAAATTTAACACCAGGATTCTTTACTTACATGGATTTTATTTGGTCACGTAATACTTTGCAGCTGGTACTCGCACGTCTGTTCACTGCTGTGGTCACTGGAGAAGAGAGCGAGCTTACATTTTTGCTCGCCCTTCTAACCTCGTTTTCTTGCATTCCTTTTCGCTACTTATCGAAAAACTCTCTCTGCGTGGGCGGTGACACCAGCTCGCCTGTTCTCTCTCTATTTGCAACACTTATAAAATACCTCTCGTTGTGCAAATTCAAATAATACCGATCCTTCATGATAATGCGCAATATACTAATTATAACTAAATTTTTAACTTCATGTCTTCCTGTTTAGTCTTAGCGTAACATAACAATGTGCAATATTAGAGTAATAAGAAAATAACAAAATATGGAGTCTTACATCTAGAAATATTCAATGAAAACTTAAGGCTAGTAAAACAATGTGCAATATTCAAAAATATAAAATAGTGAATTCAATATAATAATTATAATTTGTGGCGCAGAATTTAACTGCGTCACAAAACGTTGAAAGCTTAACCGCGCACAATGTTATAGCTTGCGCTTCTAAGCATTTCTCTTTGCGTCGTTATGGATAACTTAAGAGATTGATTGCTCTCTTTTCGTTGCAATTGAAAATCTCTTTGGCTGCTAGCGCGCTACATAAGATTAAACTTAAGAAGCTGCAAATTAGATACGTGCCTAAACATACATAATTGTATTTACGCTTGCGCTTAAATTAACGCATAGGCGCGTAATTATTCTTGCACTGTTTCCTTTTTGTTTACCGGTACAGTGAAGGCAATATAAGGCGTTCATTATGGATCCGTCAAAGTTAAGTGTCAAACTCATTTAGCAGTGCAAAGGTATGACGGGGTCGTAAACAACATTAAAAATCTCCAAAATGGTTTTAAGCAGAAGGCCATTTCATTTGATTAGGTCCAGTTAAAATGTCGTTTAGAAATAGATTACATAGAATAGATTACATTGATAGAGCAATGGCAATTCAGGCAGAGATAGATACACTAGATCCCAACAATGATAGTAGGTGTGCACTTGAGGATATTTGCATGACTACGAAAGCATTGTTTCTTTCGGCAGTGCAGCAGGATGAGCCACACATCGAACACAATTGTTCGGCAAGCATTTCCCATGGCTACCATTCTCAGCTGCCGAAGATGCGCTTGCAATCACGCTGATTTTAAAAGCTTTATAAATTTGTATGAGAACCTCGTGCATAGCGATCCGACGTTGACAAAAGTTGAAAAATTCAACCACTTGGTTTCGTGTCTGTTCGATGAAGCGGTAGGTACAATAAATGCATTCCCAATATCAGACTGCAATTACGAAAAGGCTCTTGCATGTCTTAAGTCAGTTTATGACAATAAACAAACAATAATATTCTTCGACACAGTGACACAACTTTTCGAAATTTCTGCAATGGCCAAACCGTCGGCGTCTGGATTAAGACACATTATCGATACAGTATCAGCTGTATATGAGTTGTTATTGTCAATTGGTGACGATAAAGAAATTATGAACGCAGTCTTAATCCATTTGTTGTTGTCTAAAGTAGACCATACTACCAAATGTCGTAGTCGCTGGCTTAACGCTTACACCTACTCCGAGAAAATTGTGCGCTAAATATTTTAACAGTTTGCCAGTCGAACACTTCGGTAGAGTAGAGTAGAGTCACTTGTGTTCAGTCACGCACCACGGCATACAGTTTCGTGGCAGATTTTTGGGTACTACGCTCAATATCAGCTTGTCAGCCAAGCGACGCCGTGCGTCTCGACCAGTGGTAGGTACCACCAAATGTCGAACTGGCTGATCCTGAGTTTTTCAGACCAGCTAAATTAGACCTGCTGCTGGGAGCCGAAACATATTTTGAGCTTCTGTGCTTTGGCCAAATTAAACTCGGTCCCACACTTCCAATTTTACAAAAGACGCTTTCAGGTTGGATTGTGTCTGGAAAATGCACCCAAAGGGCACCCTCTGCGTCAGCAATATGTAATATTGCCATCCAAGAAAATGATTGTTCTCTCGATTCTCTGGTTGAACGTTTTTGCGAGTTAGAAAAAGTCCCAGAGAAATCGAAGGCTGCACAGTTAGCCTGTGAGCAAAGCTTCGTTCAAAAAGTCCGCAGGCTACCTTCTGGCCGTGTCGAAGTAAAACTTCCCTTCAAACGAAACCCTCATTTGCTTGGCCATTCCTTCGAGACAGCAAAAAGGAGTTTCTTATCGTTGAAGCGTAGGCTGCTTAAAGATGAAAGCTCACATGACATGTACAATAAGTTCATGAAAGAATATTTAGATCTCGGTCACATGTCAGAGCTTTATGGTACTCCTCCAGAACCACACTGCTATACTTGTATTCCTCATCAATGCGTTCTGAGGCCTGAAAGTAGCACCACTAAGCTGCGCGTAGTTCTCGACGCATCTAGCAAAAACCTCTTCGCTAGTGTCACTGAACGATACGTTAATGGTAGGTGCTACAATTTAGAGGGACTTATATGCCACTCTAATTAGTTTTAGGCTGCATAGATACGCAGTAAGTGCCGACATTTCTAAAATGTACCGGCAAGTAGAAGTGGCTGAATCAGATCGCAACTTTCAGCTGGTTCTCTGGCGACAGAATGCTTCTGAAGATCTGAAAACGTACCGTTTGAACACGATCACTTATGGAACTGCTTCGGCGCCGTTTTAGGCAATTCGATGCCTTTTCGAAATGAGTGATCGGTACAGCAGCTCGCACCCAATTGGAGCTCACGTCATAAAAAACGACTTTTACGTCGATGACATGCTCACAGAAGCTGACACTTTGGCAGACCTAAAAGTCACCTGCAAACAAGTGTCAGAAATATTTGAATCTGGTGGTTTCCAGTTAGCCAAATGGGCATCAAGTCACGATGACTTGTTTGCCGATAGTGGCGACGAAAAGCCGTTGCCGTTCGATATGTCGGAATCGGTAAAGGCATTAGGTATGAGATGGACGCCACAATGTGATACTTTTTATTAATATTTGCCCACTTAGCGCAACATTCTGTCGGTCGCTTCCCGTTTATTTGACCCTCTTGGGCTACTTTGCCCGGTTGTTACAAAGGCGAAGATATTGTTGCAAGATTTGTGGAGGCAGAAACTTGATTGGAATGAGGCAATCTCAATGACCTTGCATACGTCTTGGGACACGTTCAAGTCAAATCTGCTTAAGTTCGACCAAATCATTATATTGAGATATGTAGGCCTCGCCGGAAGTCGAACTATCCAAATACAAGGTTTCGCAGATGCATCCAGCCCCGCTTATGGCTGCTGCATTTACATTCGGACTGACAACGGCAACAATGTGGTTGACCTCAAAGTCTCGCGTTGCTCCTCTAAAAACAGTGACAATTCCACGCCTTGAATTGTGCGCTGCGCACTTGCTTGCTAAGCTGTGTGTTCAAGTGTCGCCTTTGTTGTCCCAATTTGAAATAGAGAGCATTAATTGTTGGTCAGACTTGCAAGTTACATTGTACTGGCTTAAACGAGATCCATCTTCGCTGTCAACATTTGTCGCCACTAGGGTTGCAGATATACAAGTAAATGCAAGTCAAACAGTTTCGCGCCATGTACCGACCGAAGGGAACTCCGCCGATTTAATGTTGACGAGTTGGTATCGTCCATTTGGTTTAACGGCCCCGAATTTCTATTGAAACCTGCTGATCATTGGCCAAACTTACATCATTTTGAGTTAGCACCAGATTTAAAGTCGTCTGAGGACAAAAAAAGTGTGTCGGCATACACTGTCACTGAGACATGTTTAAGCCCAATTGAGTCCTTAATTGAGAGGTGCTCCGATTTTAGAAAGCTGGTTCGTATAGTGGCATACGTGAATCGGTTCCTTCTCAAATCGAAATACAAAAGTAGAGGCTTGCTTACTGCAAGTGAGCTAAAATCCTTAAACTGATAGAAACGGTTCAATCACTAGAATTGCGCCAGGTTGAAAATTTAAAGGCGTCCAAATTGTTTCAACCAAAATATCAGCGTCTGAATCCGTTCTTGCACCAGTACGAGCAAAACGGAGTTAACTTGCAACTTGTGCGAATAGGTGGACGACTGCTTAACGCTTCTCTGCCGTACGACGCGAAATTCCATTTGTTAATGCCGCGAAATTCGCGTCTTGTAACTCTTTTCATTCGTGCCTTGCATTTCGAAAATCATCATGCAGGTGCCAAAGTCATGGTCATCTGACCATCTGGTGAAGGCCTATCGCCCCCCTTAGCAGCGATCGTTGGTCCAAAGAATTTGATGATCCCTATACCACTAAACTACTTTACAAAATGCATCAGGATCGAATAAAGTCTGTTCAGAAACAATTCCTTCTTTTTGCTCTTAGCGGCTTAAACTGACCTTTGCTTATTAATCTTCCGTCGTTGGCTAATCGGAGGACTGTCCTTGGAACTGTATTTATTCACAAACTGATTGCCGGTAGTGTTGATTCTCCTTTCCCATTAGACCGTATTAATTACTCAGTTCCTTCCAGAACGACAAGAAACTATCTTCCCCGTTTTTGTAATAGGTGTACAACTGATTATGCATCGCACAATCCTTTTCTGGTTTTATGCTCATCCTACAATGAGTATTTTCACCTGCTCTCAACTGAACTGTCTCTTTCTATAATAAAAGCCGCTCTTTTCAGCCATCTCCGGAATCTCTGACCAGGATCGGCTGTGAGACGGGCTTGCCTAGCTTGCCTTTAAATTTTTCTAAGCTTCTCTCTGTTAAGTTTTTCTTCTTTTTTTTTTAGCTGTATTTCTCCACAAACTGATTGCCGGTAGTGTTGATTCTCCTTTCCTATTAGGTCGTCTTAATTTCTCAGTTCCTTCCAGAACGACAAGAAATTATCTTCCCCTTTTTCTTAATAGGTGTACAACTGATTATGCATCCCACAATCCTTTTCAGGTTTTATGCTCATCTTACAGTGAGTATTTTCACCTGTCACCTGTACCGGGTCGGAGGCGTTATTTAGATATTATTGTAATTTGATTAGATTTCTTCTTCTTAAGCTTTTCTAGCTTATAAGATGCTTTTTATAATTTTTATATATTTCCTATGTCGACAGTCAATGTTTGTTTTTATTTTATTTTTATTTTATTTTATTCAAAATATCAACAATACTACTGTCGATTATATTATAAAACTTAATACTATATAACAAATTAAACTAAACAAAATAAAAGATAAGAAAGCCTAACACAAAGCTGTACAATGACGTCTATTAATGCCTCCGACACGTTGGGGGAATTTTATTTGCCAATTGGCCAGCTATGCCCCGATTCACAGCCATATGCGGTCAGAGACATTAAAGACCTAAAAAGCTATGCAAAAAGTAGATAAAGGTGAAAAATTAATTCTATTTTGTTGGATTGTATATGCACTCGATAGCTAACCGACAATTAGTTAAGTCCGATTCTATTTAATTCCGATAGCATTTAAGTGGTTCCGATGAATGAACCATCGGAACTGGAGAATGATCGGCGCACTTGTAATTCGGCACCACGTGAGACGCACGTACAATCAGTTAAAATAAAGCAAATCCTTGTAAAATTAACTCATCAACTTCAGAAGTGGGATAGACACCCCGTAAACTACTTGCCTACAATAATCTGCTCATCCATCCAAAGAATTTTGCTAATTTGCTAAAATGAACAAGGCACAGATCATTGAGTTGCTGATTTCAAATGGAATTGATTTTCCGGCTACTGCAACGATAAGACAACTACGCATACTTGCAAGAAACAACAAAATTGACGGCATTGATGATATTGAAGAAAATGAGGACCATGAGGAAACTGTGTCGCTATGTGAGAGCATGTCCAGAGAAGCCCGAGCTAACCAAACTTTAAGCGACTTGAAAGAAGAAGAAGCATTAATTGACGCTGCCATTAGAATTGCAGAGAAGAAGAAGACGCTTATGGGTTTATTGCCTACTGGAAACAAAATTGCAGCAGATATCCAACTGATTAAGCAATCTATTGCGCCTTTCTATGGCAATGGCTTGGAAACGGCAAACGAATGGATCTCCGATTTCGAGCGTACTTGCCAGGACATTGATGACAGCGACAACTTCAAACTGCGATGCGTACGTATACTGATGAAATCAGGAACCGAAGCTGAATCGTTTTTACGTGTTAATCGTTCTAAAACATATGACGATTTTAAAGCATCATTTTTGAAGACATTTGGTCGCAGCAATTCAATGGCCGAAGTTATATTGCTGCTAAAAAAAACGATATTTAAGTCCGGCAAAATGTCCGTTTTGGGATATATATTGAAAATGGAAGAAATAGCATCTCGTGCCGGGATTGATGAAAAACTAACTGTTCAGTTCATTATTGATGGTATGCGCGACAAATCACCTAGTGTCGCTTTATTGTACTCCGCACAAACTGTCGACCAACTCAAAGAGATTGCTCCCAAGTATTCAGCACTCCGTAAGAATATTGCTACACCACAACCACCGCCAGCTAAAGAAGTCCGCTGCTACAACTGTTCTGCTTACGGGCATTATTCTTCTGCTTGTACTGCACCAAAACGGAAGAGAGGATCGTGTTTCCGCTGTGGATCTCTTCAGCACGTGATCAAGAATTGCCCACAGAAGATTGGACAACCGTCCAAGTTTGTTGCTGGAACCACGGGTCAGCTGGACCAAGAGAAGACCATTTTTAATAAGGTAGGAGTTTATTTTGACACTGGTATAAATCGCATTAATAATTTGAAATATATTTCCGCCCTTCTCGACTCTGGTAGCTGCATTAATTTGATACAAAAATCGGCAGTGCCTTATGATAACTTTAACTTTACATTGAAACCTACAAAATACTTTTGTGTGAATGGATCGACTATATTTTCATTTGGAAAAATTAAGCTCAACATACTCTTTCTTGGCGAAGTGAAGAATATTACCTTTTATGTTGTTCCAAACATTAGCATTGTGACCGAAGCATTACTAGGCCGGAACTTTTTGAAATCTTATGGGTTAGGATTTACTACATTGAATAAAATTAACTGTCTAAAAAATTTTAAAAAGTGTATTGAACTAAAAGGTGGTGTTTTGAATGACAATAGTGATAGTGAACTCTAAAGAGATTGTTAATGACCATTTAACCAACAGTGTTTTAGGAAAAAGTGATGTTGCTACATTTAGAAAAAATGAAATGGAAGATATTAGAAAGGACACATTGAATTTCACGAAATTGTCAACAAATATTGATGATCTGGTACAAGAAAATATTAAAATCGTGAATTGTGAAAACACAGACGTTATTGAATCAGATATTCCGTATATTTATAACATTGAAACATGTGATTTTGAAGAATATAATATTGACCCCAAATTGAACGTTGAACACAAAGAAAAACTTATCGCTTTAATCAAATCGAATTATTTAGATTTGCACAACATTCCAGCTGTTGATCATAGTTATGAGATGAATATAAAACTCAATTCTGTTGAACCAGTAAGGTCTGTTCCAAGAAGGCTATCATACCAAGAAAAGCAAGAAGTTGAAAATACAATTGACGATTTATTGACAAAGGGATACATTAGACCTAGCAATTCACCCTATACTTCGGCAATAGTTCTGGTAAAGAAAAAATCAGGAGAAAAAAGAATGTGTGTTGATTATAGACAATTGAACAAAATAACTATCCGAGATGGATATCCATTACCCCTTATAGATGATTGCTTAGAAAGAATGGAAGGAAACCAGTTTTTCACGCTATTAGATTTAAAAAGTGGTTACCATCAAGTAAGAGTAGCAGAAACTTCAGTGCAGTATACATCTTTTGTCACGCCCAATGGCCAATACGAGTACACCAGAGTCCCTTTTGGACTAATGAATGCACCAGCTGTTTTCATGAGATTTATAAACTTCATATTACAGCCGTTGATTCGTGAAGGTGACGTAGTTGTATATATGGACGATATTGCTATAGGTTCTGTAACGTTGTTACTCTGCCGCGGGTATGCTCGCCGGCCAGAGTATGCTAATATAAATAAGGCACCCCAAAGTGCCGAGTTGTCCACCAAATAAAAGAGGGCGGTGCGCCAAAACTTCTCCACGTGTTTCCTTTATTCCTAAAACAACCAAAATTCAACCTGCCCGCGCTTCAGTGCGTGTGGGCCGAAAGCCAAAAAGAATCTAACTTAGAAAGAACTTAAAATTACTTGCCTTCATGGCTTACTGTACTTAAAGTTACTTATACTTATAACTACTCGTAATGACGCGCGGCTGCCCGCTATGCAACGCGTCGTTACACGTCCCCCCTTCCTGAGCGGGGCACGTTTCCCCTTCTTGCGCGGAACACGATCCGGTCGAGGGGGGTGGCTGCCAACGCCACCATCGGAAGCCTCCCTTCTTCCGTCATCCGTCGTAAGCCATGCGCCTCCGCTGGTGTAAACATAGCCCATGCAAGGGGCTTGGTGGGGCCGTCGCACCTCTCCAGCACCACCATCGGCTGTTCGCACGCCGTGCCATCGGGCTCTCGGCCCCACGCCATGAACACTGGCCAATGGACATGCGGCTGCACCACCTGCGGCCCCTCTGCCTGCGGCCGTTTCAGCTCCTGTACGCATCTGGCGTATATTAGATGCGCCTCCACCACTCGCATGGCTACTTCCAGCCGCGGCTGCTCCTCGCGCTGCTCGCGTTGTCGCGGTTCCCGCCGCCGCAGCCTCTCAACGCGCTGCTGCTCCTCCAGCCGCGCCTGTTGTGCCCGTTGGCGTTGCACTCGCTGCTGTTCATCTAGTCGTGCCTGCTGCATCCGCTGGCGTCGCTCTCTCACTCGACGGCCCCCCCGGTGCCCACGGCGGCGACGTTGGTTGTCTGCCGGCGTTGGTGAGCTTGCGGGCGCCCGAAACTGGCAGTTCCGGGGGTCCCGGTCGAATGCCATCTGCTCCTGCAGCATACACCACTTCTCCAGATCCTTATAGTCTCTTGTCTCGTCCATGTTTCGTTTTTTTTTTCTTTTAACCTTATGTTGTTTCTCCAATTTTTGTCGCTCGACACGCCGGTCCCCTCGTGCAATGCTGTTGTGCCAGCTGTTTGATTAGCGCTGCCACCTCTCGCGGTTTGCCAGTGCTACCCATGCCCGACGGTCTATCGTCGGTGTTACCACTTGCAGCGATAGTGGTCGGTGCTGCCACTTATCGCATCTCCACGATAACTCGTTATCGACGGCCACCTGTCGCTCTGGTAACCCGGCATCACCGCCCACATGTTTATATTATGCTTGATTTCCGGTCCTGGGCTATTTCAGGCCTGAAACGTAACATAAAGTTTTGTCTAGTTATGTCTTATGCTCACATGGGTGTCCTCCTCGGCCAGAACGGCCACTTTGCCGCTCCCGCTTAAGTGGACGCCCGTTGCACTGCTGTTGTTGCTGTCTGTGTGACCAATAGGGCCCTGGCTGCTGTAACTGCTGTCTTGGCTGTTGTGCGGCTGTTGCGACCACGGCTGCCTTCGTCGTGTTCGTTGACATGGCCGATCTAGTTGCCCGGACTGCCGCTGCGTCTGCGGAGATTGGTGTTGTGGCTGCTGTAAAGCTGTCGGTGGCGTGGTCCCGGTGACCATACTAACGCTGCCTCTGTCGGCTTCGCTGTCTTCTGCATTCACCGCTTTCAGATCCCGCACGTGTGCCGTTCTACCTCTGCCGCCCGCTACTGGTCGCACACGCACTATAACAGGGGATATGAATGCCCGCACTGTGAATGGTCCATCGAAGCGAGGCGCCAGCTTGGCCGCAAACTGCTCGGCTGCGTTGGACAGGTGATGTTGTCGCACGAGCACCTCGTCGCCCAGTTTGGGTCGCCACTCGCGTCTCCGCAGATTGTACTGGCGTGCCTGATCCTCGCTGGCCACCCCTTGGTTTCTTCTTGCTATGCGGGCAACAAACTGTAGCAGCGTCGCGTGTGTTTCTGGGCTACCTGGTGCTGCCTCAGGGGCATCAGGATCCCTGCCGTACAGTGTGTGTGGGTGCCGTGGTTCTCTTCCAAATAGGATGAAAGCCGGTGAGTAGCCCGTTGCGTCTGAAATTGCTGTATTAATGGCCAATTGTGCTTCCGGCAGTTGTTCGTCCCACGTGTTGTGCTGCCCGTCCGCCAGCTGGGCCATCAATGTTTTGACCGTTCTATTGGTCCGCTCAGTGGGATTCTCCTGAGGTGTGTATGGTGCCGTCAGTTGTTGCTGGATGCCTGCCTCGGCGAGGAACTGCTTCAGTGCGCGGCTCGTAAACTGGGCTCCGTTGTCTGTAATGAGCTTCCTTGGTGTGCCAAACCGTGCCAGAATCCGCTCTCGCAAGGCCAGCTTCACTGCCGCTGCCGTCGCCTTGCGGATGGGGACCAGTTCTGCCCATTTACTGAACTTATCGACCAGGACCAGTAGATACGCGTTGCCCCGCTTGGACCGCGGCAGCGGCCCCACAAAATCGGCGCAGACGACGTCCCACGTTGCCTCCGCTGGTTTGAAGCGCATCTTGCCTGCCGTCAGCTGTTGCTGGGCTTTATAGCGTTGGCACAACAGGCACTGGTGCACATACTTCGCTACGTCGCGATACAGACCAGGCCAGTGGCATCGGTCTGCAACGCGTGCACAGGTTCGGCGTACTCCCATATGGCCCGCTGTTGCGTCGTCGTGGCATTCTCTCAACACCTCCAGTCGTAGAGGCGCGGCCACGCATAGCCTCCATGGTGACACCTCATCTTCTCCTAGCACGTGAGCGATGCGGCGGTACAACCTGTCGTTCTGTATGGCGTAATCTGGGTACTTGCTGGGACTCTCCAACACCGCTGCCGTCAGCCGCTGTAACCATTTACAAGTTGGTGCTGCCTCTGACTCCACGTGTGCACGGCCGACCACCTCGCGTGGTTGTCGTGACAGCGCGTCGGCCACCACATTCAAGGCTGCTTTTCGGTACTGGACATCGAAGGTGTACTGCTGCAGCTCCAAAGCCCAGCGTGCGATGCGGCCGGTGGGGCTCTCAATCGAGTTGAGCCAACGCAACGCCAAGTGATCAGTCACGACAGTGAAATGGTAGCCTTCCAAATAGTGTCGCAGTTTTCGGATTCCCCACACAATTGCGAGGCACTCCTTCTCCGTGGCGCTGTAGTTGACCTCCGCTTTCTGCAGCTTCCTACTGGCGTAGGAAATTACGTGTTCGTGGCCGTCTATGTCTTGCGTCAGAACCGCGCCCAGCCCATACTCGCTGGCGTCCGTCTGTAGGCAGAAACGTCGAGAGAAATCGGGGCACGCCAACACCGGAGCTTCCATCAGCTGCTTCTGGATACACTGGAATGCCTCCTGCTGCTGCTTTCCCCAACTCCACTTGTGGCCCTTCTTCAACAGTTCGGTAAGGGGCCCAACCGTTGTGGCGAAATTTGGTACGAAGCGTCGATACCACGAGGCCATTCCAATGTACTGCCGCAATTGTTTTAGATTTGATGGCGGCTTCAGCTCGTGGATGGCTGCTACCTTCTCCGGATCCGTTTGGATGCCCGCCTCCGTCACCAGGTGCCCCAGGTACCTAATGGATTTACGAAAGAATTCGCACTTATCTCGATTTATTCGCAGATTGGCCGCTCGCAGTCGCCGGAACACCTCGCGCAAATTGCTCAAGTGTTCCTCGAACGTCCTACCGACCACCACTATGTCGTCGAGGTATGCAAACGCGTGCGGTGCCATGTCTGGGCCAATGACGCTGTCCAACGCCCTCTGGAATGTTGCGGGCGCAGAATGCAGGCCGAACGGCATCACACGCCACTGGAACAGCCCGCGTCCTGGTACCGTGAACGCTGTATATCGCTGGCTTTCGCGCTCCATCGGAATCTGCCAGTACCCATTCCGCAAATCGATGCTACTTATGTATTTGGCCTGGCGCAGCTGCTCCAAAATGTGCTGGATCCGCGGAATTGGGTACGCATCTGGTTCTGAGCGTTCGTTCAGCTGCCGATAGTCGATGCACATCCTCCAGGCGCCTGTCTTCTTGCGCACCAACACGATGGGTGCACTGTAGGCACTGTCGGATTGCTCGATGCAGCCCTTTGCCAGCAATTCGTCGACTTCTTGATTGATCACTGCCTGCATGGCCGGATTCCGGGGGTAGTACCGCTGTTTGATGGGACGCTCGTCTTTCATCCGGATTATGTGCACCGCCGCCGACGAGACTCCCGTGATGCTCTCAAAGCTTGCCAGCTCCCCCTCGAGGAATCTGGCGGCCGTCTGGGTCTGCTGCTCCGTCAGGTGGGCGGCTATAGTGAGCCCCGCCTGTTCGCTTGTCACCAAGGCTGCATGTCGGGCTCTGCGATTTCGCCTCCGCCGTCTGCGTGGCCGTGGATCGTTCGTTCGCAATTCTACAGCTTGACCGCCCACAGTCATCGCCCCGTTGGCCATTTGGACATAATCCAGTCCCAGTGTGAGCTCATCTATGCAACCGGGGAGTGTGAGTAGCGGCAGTACTACGCGACTGTCGCCCACCTTGACCGTCGCCTTCGTTTCTTCACGGACCGTCTTCTGTGTCCCGTCAGCCATGGACACAGTCACGCTCACGGACCGTACATTTCCTCCGTCTGGCGCCCGCAGGCGTTGCGCCAGCCTCGGACTCGCGAAGCTGCGTGTCGCTCCGGTGTCCACGACCGCCTCTACCAGTACACCATCACAGTCTACCGGTAGCGCGGCCGCTACCCTGCGTGTCGTTGTTAGTTGGAATTTGCCTGCGTGGGCTCGCCGACTGTTGCTGTGGGACGAGCCCCCCTGGCGTTTCCCGTCGCGCGTCGGCAGCATTCGTTCGCACGCACCCCCATCTTACCACAGTCCCAACAGTAGAGCTGTTGAGAGTTTGGGCACGCGTCCGTACTGTGTCCTCCCATCCCGCAACGTCTGCAGATGGGTGGGCGGCGATATGTGTCCGCTGGGCCAACCGCCACCGGCTGTGGGATCGGCGTAGTGTGTGTGGCGTTCGTCTCATCATTGCCGGCCGCCTGTGACCGTGCTAAGATTGCTTGGTGCACGCCCTGTGCCGCCTGTACGTACCCATCGAGTGAGCTCACTTCTTCACCTGCCAGGCGGAGATTGGCGCGTATTTCTGGTAGCCCGTTGGCGTGGACAAGTCTCAGCTGCTCCTCTGCAGTCATCTCCGCGCCGCGCATCAGTCGTTGCATCGCTCGGACATACTCGATAGGGCCCTCTGATGCGCCCTGGACCCGGCTGTATGCTTCCCGCCGGCGCTCTTCTATGTGGGGACCCGCTGGATATTCTTTTAGTAGGTCTTGGCGGAACTCGGCCCACCGTTGTGCCAAATTGCGCCTTGACCACTCCCACTCCTTCGCCTCGCCAACCAGGATTTCCGGTAACACGGTCACCAACTCATCTAATCGCACGTTGCTCATCTCTGCCTTATCTTCCAGATCCCGAAGGAACGTTCTTGGGTCCCCGCTGCCGTCGAAACGTACTCCCCACTGTGCCACCTCCGTGCTCAGGGCTCTCCGCTCCGCTCGTGACATTGTCGAGTGGGCCGAACCAGCCGCGGATGCGGTTGACACGGCTGATGTTGGCGCCTGTGGTTCTGCCACCGCCTGCGCGCTTGCGAGCGGTGACGCTGGAGTCGGTGCTGTTGGGTCATCTTCGTCAGGCACATTACCAGCAGGCGCGGTGGAACCGCAGACCTGGCTCGACAGCTTCTGGAAACCATCCTCCATAGCCTGGGCCAACCGGTGGGCGTACTGAGCCAACTCGGCAATCGCTTGTGTCAGGTCCGCCGTTGAGAGCACTGGAGCCACTGGTGGCGTCGCTGAGGCTGCCGTGGGCTCGGTGGTGGTAGCTCCCGGCGAGGCCGCGACCGCTACCGAGATGGTCGGCACTGTCGCAGGAGTTAGCGGTGTCGTGTTCGCCTCTGTCACGACGAGCAGTCCCTCCGGTACGTCCTCTTGTTTCGGGACTCCCAGCCGTCCGCCGGGCACCGGGCTCAACTGACCTGTCGCCGCGGTACGCGACGACATGTTCTCGTAATATGCCGCTAGTTCCTCAAGGCGGGGTCGGTACTCTTCTTGGGCCGACTTCACGAACGTTGCCAGCCGTACCCGCAACGCCTCCACGGTGCCGGTCTCCTCAATGTCGAACTCGCGCAGCACCGTGCTGAGCTCTTCCTTCCGCAGCACGCGAATCCAGCTCGTTCGTAGCATCGTAGGTCCACGCTCTCTCCCCTACTTGGTCGGATCTAACCTCACACTTCTTTGGGGTCCCTGCTCGGGCGCCACTTGTAACGTTGTTACTCTGCCGCGGGTATGCTCGCCGGCCAGAGTATGCTAATATAAATAAGGCACCCCAAAGTGCCGAGTTGTCCACCAAATAAAAGAGGGCGGTGCGCCAAAACTTCTCCACGTGTTTCCTTTATTCCTAAAACAACCAAAATTCAACCTGCCCGCGCTTCAGTGCGTGTGGGCCGAAAGCCAAAAAGAATCTAACTTAGAAAGAACTTAAAATTACTTGCCTTCATGGCTTACTGTACTTAAAGTTACTTATACTTATAACTACTCGTAATGACGCGCGGCTGCCCGCTATGCAACGCGTCGTTACAGTTCAAAGTCAATTGACGACCACTTCAAAACAGTGGGCAAAGTGTTACGACTTCTGGCAGAGTGTAGACTAGAAATAAAAATTAGTAAGTGCCAATTCGCATATACAAGCATAGAGTTCTTGGGATATACCGTAAGTGGAAAAGGAATAAGTCCAAATAACGAGCACATTTCTACAATAAAACATCTTCCATTACCTAGAGACCGACATGAAATGCAAAAGTGCTTAGGATTATTCTCATACTTTAGAAGATTTATTCCAGCATATTCAAAAGTCGCGAAGCCATTGCAAGAACTTACGAGGATAAATACGAGATTTGAACTTAATGATGAGTGTGTTGCAATTTTTGAATACCTTAGAGAAAAATTGATTTCGTCTCCTATATTAGCTCTTTATAATCCAAATCGAGAAACTGAATTGCACTGTGACGCAAGTAGTGACGGATTTGGAGGAATTTTACTACAGAAACAAAACGACGGGAAATTTCATCCGTTTGCATATTTTTCGCGGAGAGCAACTAAACAAGAATCGAGAATGGAAAGTTTTAAATTAGAAACACTAGCTGTATACTATTCATTGAAAAAGTTTCGTATTTATTTAGAGGGTATACCGTTTACTATTGTAACAGACTGCAATGCACTAGTATTATGTCTTGAGCGAAGAGGAATGAATTCAGCAATAGCAAGATGGGCTATGGAGATTGCTAACTATAATTGTACTAGGAAACATCGTAGTGGAAAATATATGCAACATGTGGATGCTTTAAGTAGATACTCTTCAGCTATTCAACAAGAATTTAAGTACGAACCAACAGTGACCATTGAGGAAGACGTGAACAAAGATAAAATAATTGCAGTTATTGACAGTGACGATATTAATTTTCAAATTCAACTAACACAAAATCGAGATAGAAACATTACAGAGCTTAGAAATAAATTGGAGCATGGTATTGTTAAGAATTTTGTATTAAGTGACGGCATTGTATATAGACAAGGTAAAGATGATATTGACTTGTTATATGTACCAGAAGAAATGGAAACGCATTTAATAAGAAGGATTCATAAGAAATTGTGCCACCTAGGGACCGAGAAATGTTTAAAAGAAATAGCAAAACACTATTGGTTTCCGAATATGAAAACCAAAATTGATTCGTTTATTCAAAACTGCTTAAAATGCATTATGTTTACTGTGCCTGCACACTCAATAATAGAACCCTTCATAATATCCCCAAGCGATCGATCCCATTTGATACCATAAATATTGATCACTTTGGCCCTCTTCCTTCTATAATTTCAAAAAAGAAACATATATTAGTTGTTATTGACGGATTTACGAAATTCGTAAAATTATTTCCTGTGAACGCCACTAGTACAAAAGAAGTAAACATATGTCTTTCAAAATATTTCGAATACTATAGCAGACCACGTAGAATTGTTAGTGACAGAGGTTCATGTTTTACGTCTTTAGAATTTGATAAATTCCTTTTGGAAAATAATATTGAACATATAAAAGTAGCAACAGCATTACCGCAAGCAAATGGTCAAGTCGAAAGGGTCAACAGGGTAATAAAAGCAATGTTAGCTAAAATTAGTGAGCCAGTGCAACATTCAGATTGGAGCAAACTCCTTGTTAAAGTCGAATATGCTATAAATAATTCAGAGCATTCAGGTACAGGTGAGCTTCCGTCAAAATTATTGTTTGGGATTCAGCAAAGAGGTTGCGATATTGACGCATTGACAGAATATTTGGAAGACCAAATTGATTCGCCAACAAATCGTCATTTAGATTCTATACGCAAAGAAGCCTTTGAGAAGATTGAACACCACCAAAAGAAAAGTGCTCTGTATTTTGAAAAAAACCACAAAGAACACGCAAAATTTTCCGAAGGTGATTTTGTTGTAATGAGAAATATCGACACAACAATTGGTACCAATAAAAAGTTTGTCCCTAAATATAGAGGTCCATACACAAAAAAAAAAAAGTTTTACCAAACGACAGATATGTCCTCACGGACATTGAAAATTGTCAAATTAGTCAAATTCCGTATGATGGTATCGTAGAGGCATGCCGAATTCGAAAATGGGCTGATTGGCGTAACCAGTGTGAAAATAGCTCCGATTAATTTAATATAAATTTATTTATCTATTTATTTATTCATTCGTTTAACTGTTATCTTTACTAAATTAATTTATAAGCATTATGATCGAGGACGATCTCATTGTCAGGTTGGCCGAGTTGTTGGATTGTATATGCACTCGATAGCTAACCGACAATTAGTTAAGTCCGATTCTATTTAATTCCGATAGCATTTAAGTGGTTCCGATGAATGAACCATCGGAACTGGAGAATGATCGGGGCACTTGTAATTCGGCACCACGTGGGACGCACGTACAATCAGTTAAAATAAAGCAAATCCTTGTAAAATTAACTCATCAATTTAAAAACTAATTAGAAAAAGTACGAAGTAGAACGCGAAAGAGAAAAAGAAAGAAGGAAAGAGAGACAGAGAAACAGAAAAAGAGAAAGGTAGAAAGAGAGACGAAAAGAAAAAGAAAAAGAGGGAAATCTCCAACCCGGTGGGGGACATTTTAAATGCCAGTCCGGCAAGCTATGCCCCAACTCACAGCAGTAAGTGGTCAGAGATTTCCCCGAAGATAATTATAAAGAATAGATTTGATAGAACAGAGAGAGAGCCCTGTCGAAAGTAAATGTGAAAGATCATTATAATGTCTGCACATGACCCGAAAACGATTGTGCAAAGCTTAATCGGTTGTGCATCTGGCCAATATAAACGGCAAATAATTGCTTGTTGGTCTACAAGGAACTGAAAAATTAAGGCGACCTAAGAGGGCAGAGGAGTCAACCTCACCAATAACCAACTTGTGGAGAAAAACTACTCCAAGAACCGTCCTACGATGTACTAAGGAAGGAAGGTTTATAAGCATCAGTCAACTAGAGTACGATGGCAAGCAGAGATTGGGATCCCAGCTTAAACCACGTTAAGCAAAAAGAAGGAATTGCTTCTGAACAGACTCAATACTTTCCTGATGCTTTCTATACTGCGGAGACCAAACGCATGAGCAGTATTCAAGCACAGGGCGTACTAGAACAGTGTAAAGAAGCTTAGTGGTATTAGGGTCATTAAATTCCTTGGACCAACATTTAATGAATCCAAGTAATCCCTTGGCCTTATTGACAATACTAGATATGTGAAGGTTAAAGTTCAATTTGGAATCAAATAGAACCCCATGGTCCTCAACAGTAGATATACGTTGCAATGGCACATTGTTAATCGTATACGTCCCTAAATAAAGCAAGGTTCGGTGAAATGTCATGAACTTATATTTAGAGCAATTGAGGTGCAAGTGGTTAGCTAAGCACCATGATTGCATGCAGTTCAGATCATCCTGCAGGCGATAAAATGAGAAGGGTCTTTGTAAGTCAGAATAAGTTTCACATCATCAGCATACATAAGAATATGAGAGTGTGACAAGGTAGCGGGGAGGTCATTAATAAATAATATAAAAAGTAAGGGGCCAAGATAGCTACCTTGAGGCACACCTGATGAAGCAAACACAGGCTTAGAAATGTGCGACCTAAGCAAGATCCGTTGGGATCTGTCTTTTAGATAAGACGAAATCCAACACAAAAAAGCGGAGGGAAATCCCATACGACTTAGCTTAAAGAGCAGAAAATCATGGTTCACAGAGTCAAATGCTTTACTGAAGTCAGTGTAAACGACATCAGTCTGCATTTTTAGAGTAAATGCTTCAATTACCAAAGAAGTAAATTCCAGCAAATTGGTCGTAGTAGACCGTCTCTTTATGAAACCATGTTGAGCCGGAGATATGACAGATTTACAGAGGTGCTGCAAAGTGCTGCAAACTATTTTTTCAAATAATTTCGGTATGACAGACAACTTTGCAATACCTCTGTAGTTTGAAATATCAGACTTTCCACCCTTTTTATGAAGAGGAATAATAAAAGATTCTCTCCAAATAGTTGGAAAGATTGAGGAACCAAGTGACAGATTAAAGATTTTAAGTAATGGCTGTAATAGGGAACTAGAACACTCCTTGAGAACACAACTAGGAGTATTGTCTGCTCCAGGACAGTATGAAGATTTTAAAGATTGGATAGCAGAAAGTAGACAGTTATCAGTAATTATGGGAGCGTAAATAATGTGGGAAGATGATATGCTATAAGGATAGGAGGAACTACTAATAGAGACAGAGGAATATGTTGACTGGACGAAGTTGGCAAACAAGTCAGCAGCTTCAGAATCGTTGCTGGCTTTTTTGTCATCAATGAAAAATTATGAAGGTAGAGAAGCAGTTTTACGTTTAGAATTAACGAACTTATAAAACTGTTTAGGGTCCTGTGCGAATTGTATCTTGCATCAGGCAAGGTAATTATTGTAACATAGTGAATTAAGAAGAAAAAAATTCGATTTCGCTATAGAGTATTTATAGAAGTCAAGAGATAGGCCCGACTGCTTATACTTTTTAAAGCATCTAGATTTAACATTTTTTAAGTTTGAAAGTCTTGGTGAAAACCAAGGAGGTTTTGATGACGCAGATATGACACTATTTGGGATACAGACATCGAAAAGAGCATTAATAGTGTCATAGAAAAACTTGACGGCTATGTTGATATCAACCGCACTATACAAAAAGGACCAATTAGTTGCTAAAATAAGTTCTTTAAGCAAAAAAAAAATTTCCTTTGCGAAAGCAACGACGTGTTTTATTAGAATTAAGTGTAGGAATAAAGGTGTGATTTGAAAATGATAGGGAGATTTCTAAAGTAGGGTGGCAAGTATCTTCAGGCACTGATAGGTGTAAAGACCTAGAGACTACAGCGCTACTAGGGTCAGTGACATAGACGAGATCAAGCATTTTGCTGAGGTGATTATGTATAAAATTAATTTGAAACAAAGAAAGGTCCAACAGGCAATCCAAAAATTCATGTTCTGCTGAGGGCACCAAATAATTGGAATCATTGAAAAATGACCATTCTATGTTAGGCAAATTAAAATCACCTAGCACAATAAACGCATCTCTGTCACGGAGATGAGTGGAAATTGCATTAATACAAGTTATATGTTGCATATAAACTTAAATATTGGAAGAGGGAGGTATATACGAGCAAGTGATGTAAAGAGCAAAAGACGGAAATGTTACTTTAACAGCAACAAATTCAACATCATTTGGCACCACCACCATCAATGATTTCCGACCGAAGGTTTGATTTGACTGCAATCAGTACCCCTCCACCTCGGCGACTCGGACGATCATGACGAAAAATACAAAAGTCATCTGATAAAATTTCATTATCAAGAATCGAAGGATTTAACCACGTTTCTGAAAACGCAATAATATTAGAATCAAAAGAAAAACTGCTAAGAAATAAATTCCCGATCTTGGACAAAAGACCCCTAACATTCTGATACAGAATATTAAGCGAAAAAGGTCGCGAGTCTAGTTTTTTGAAGCCATACTTGACGTTGGTTTCGAAGAAAGAGTACTAGACTGTAAATCAACAGGCAGTGACGAAACTCGTTTTTTCTGCCTAAACTCATGGACAATCATATGTGGAGGCAAAAATTTTGGGTCACAAATAATTGTAAAAGCCTCAGGCGGAACACTTATTTTAAACGAGGCTATTTCACGGGGCTCAGCAAAACTGAACTTCGAAATAGATACACTAGCCGTCGATTTACTGGTAATATAGGCTGCTATAGATTCACAAGTGGCATCGGAAGATAATCTTGATACAAAAACTTGTCTTCTGGGAGCTATAACAGTAAGAGCCGCGGGCTGAGGCAGAGCAGCAACTGACGCACAATCTGCAGCACGTGACTGCGGGGAAAATTGCAGAAAATTTTATGGAGGAAGCTTTCTTAGAAGCTTTCGAGGCCACTACTATCTTGCTTACTGCAGGAGGTTCAATCAAAGGGGCTAAGATGACCTGAGCAGGAGAAGGCACAGGGGAAATTTCAAACATATTTCCAGGAGAAGCAGACAACGATATTGTTGGCGATAGATCAAGATCTATTGGAGAACTTGGGCGTATTGAGGTTGACTGCACCGAGCAAGGCGGTACCTCAAGAAATTGAGGCTCTAAACTACGTTTGGGCGGAGACACAAACTTATATTGACTTAGCAACTGTTCTCCAGAGTCGAACTCAGTTGAAAGTTGCTTAGTTAACTTTTGCAATTTTAAAAATTTATTTCGCACATTATTATACATACGTGAGAAATTAAATTGGATGTCAATGCATACAGGGCATGACCACCTCAAGCCACCACAGCCTTTTTTAGGTGAGTAAACTTTGTCGAGGTCATGCCCACTTAATCCTGCACATTTAATATGCATATAGTTCTCGCACAACCAACAGTTAACAAACCGAAGTTGATCAGAATCAATTGCATCTTTAACTGTGCAAGACTTGTTGCAGCAAAACATTGTGGGCAGAATAAATATAAGGATGAATGACCTAAATAACGTAGTTGGCGCAAAGCTTAAGAAGAATGCTGTAAGCAAAAATTGAGCAAAGAAACTGAGCGGCACTAAGATGAGCTTTTAGGTAATGCGAATAACAGCAAACACAAACAACAACAGAAGGCTGAGTGAGAGCAAAGTGCACAATGAGAGGGCTGCCGCGAACACTCACACAAACCTTATGCACGATAAGGGACCTGCTTAAAAGCAAAATGCAAAATAATTGCAAAAACAAAATGCAATGCACTGACGCCGACACTATAAAAATTATAAAATAAACACCGGTTAAATGCACAACCACTAAACAGTGTAAAACAATAATTACAAACTAAAAGCTGCTTTAAAAGGCAAAAAGTAAAAAAAAACACAGAGCTCAAGAAAAACACGTCTTTCACAGACAACAACTCTCAACTAGAGAGACATAAATAAATATATAAATAAATAAATATATTACAATACAAATATAATAAAATACACTAATATTACATTTGGGTGCTCAACCTATCGCTAATATTACGACATGTGACTATTGACTTTTGTTATTATTTTCCTGTTTGTCAACTAGAAAAATCTTAAGATATGATAGAGCTGTGGGTGCGAGCTGCAAGGGATTTTGTTATCTGATGGTCTATATATAATAGGTTGTCAGTAACGCTTTCCCTTGCCTAAAACTTAGTTGATTTGGGTGAATTAATTTCTTGGTGTTGACATACCACCATAATCTTCTAGCTATAATTTTGTCAAGAACCTTACTTAAACATGGATCAAGGGAAATTGGTCTATATGAGCTGATAGAAGTTTTGTCGGAATTTGACTTTAAAATTGGAACAGTTAGACTGGTTTTGTAGGTTTGGGGGATGAAGATGTTAAATATGTTGGTAAAGTGGTCTAGGATCCTTTGTTTTAGTGTTTTAGTGTTCTGTCTATTTCAGGTGTTTTTCCCGAGAGATTGGATAGTGCAGAGGAGAGTTCGATTATTATTATTTTTTTTACCCCGTACCCAAAGGGTAAACAGGTAGAATATAAGAGCTAGAATAACCAAACTTGGTATCCAGATTCTACCTACGCCCGAGAAAGGGCAAGTTTGTTCATTTTTCCCGATGCACCAATTATTAAATTTAATTAATGAATTACAGGGTATTTAAGAGTTGTGCCTGCTCGATTTTAGCATGCCTTTGTTGTTATAGCCTGTACCTAAAGGGCGTAAGGCTATACTAGTTTTATGATAATGTATGTAACAGGCACAAGAAGGCATGGCAGACCCCGCAAAGTATATATATTCTTCAACCAAAATTGATTTCAAAATTCCAAGAACTACGGGAGTTATGGAAAAAAACACGAATCGCGGGGGAGTGGGGGGTGTATCAGAATAATAAAAAATAAACTTGACCTGCCTAGGGCTTATGGAAATCTGGATACCGAGTTTGGTTATTCTAGCTCTTGTACCTTCTGAGATCCTTGCGCTCATACAGACGGACGGACATGGCTATATCGACTCGGCTTATCACCTTGATGAAGAATATATAAACATTGTGGGGTCTGCCACGACTCCTTCATTACATTCGCACAAAACTAGTATAGCCTTTCCCCTTTGGGTACAGGCTATAAAAAAGAAACATGAAAGGAATACTAAAGTCGAGCAGGCTCAGCTCTTAAATACCCTGTACCACCCCACAAAAAAAGAAATTAAATTAATTAAATAAATTCAATTAATTTAATTAATTAATTAAATTAAATATAAAATATTCCATACATGAATATATACATTTACATCAGAATCGTGTCGATGCGTGTTAGTGTACTTGTACATATGTATGTAAGGACGAGTTTATTTATAATGTTTTATCAAATACCAAATTAGAGTTATAACAAGTAAAAAAGCTAAACTCGGACGTCCCGTCTTTGAAATACTCTGTACATATGCTTGGAATAATTATAGAAATTAAAAAATTAAGAAAATTAAAAAGAAAATTTGATCGATTTTACCTCTCTCGGTATTTGAACTCACGTAAACGGTGTATAATTGCACATATACAAAGCAATTGCGTCTATGTGAGTGTATGTACATCTGTATATGCTCGTATATTCGTGTCTGTGTAAGCATCAACAACAGCCGAGGGCAGCGCTGCAGCAGCAAATATATTTATGGCTATAACTTCTTGTTAAATAGGTCTATCATGATGAAACTTGGCATACGGACACATTAGTAATTCTAACTGGGGGCATTTTCAAAATTTTAGTTCCAAATTCCAAGAATTACGGGAGTTACGATTTTACGGATGAGAGGGGGAAGGGAGGGTAATTCCAAAATACACATCAGACATCTGGGACTAAAATTTGGTGTCCGTAGGTCTTATAGTCTCCGAGATATAGGCGATTATACGAATGGAAAACCCCCATAGGAGGGAAGTGGGGTGAAAATCAAAAAAATAAAAACAACTTGCACAGCGTACACACATAACGCATCTTTGTGCAAAGTTTGGTGTCTCTACCTCTTATAGTCTCTGAGATCCACGTGTTCATACGGACAGACGGACAAACAGACAGACAGGGCTAGATCGACTCGTCTCGTCATGGTGATCAAGAATATATATACTTTGTAGGGTCTGCCACGCCTCCTTCTGCCTGTTACATTTTCAGCTCCCTCAAGCCTAATATACTCTTGTGCATTTTATGTACAGAGTATAATAATGAACTGAATGAATTAAACAGAAAGCGGTATAAAAATCAACTTAAAAATGTTAGGCAACTTTATATTGAGCTTCAGCCGACGTCTTTCTTCTGCAGAGTTTTCACCGACAGTGTTTTAATGCTGCCACCGGGTCGTTACCATCGCAATAATCCAGGGTTCCAGTTGTCCTGTGTATTGCCACCTTACACTCGGCCCTCCTGATCTTCTTCATCCGTCCCGGATGATAACAGGCCATCGTTTTCTGACACGAACTTCCACAGCTTGAATTTTCGCAGCTCGTTGCCGTAGCGCTTGGTCCTTCGACATCTGTTGATGCCTTCTTTACATCGTATCGCTCATTGCGTTTTACTTTTGTATTGGCATATGGACCCATGAAACTACCAGCGAGTTTCCGACCTGCAACAAATTGTGTTCTCTTTATGGGGACAATATCACCCAGCCTATAAACATGCTCAGGACGACGGTTTTTATTATAATTTGCTTTGTAGTTCTTCTGCGCCTGCAAGATATTGCGCTTTGCATCTGCACGCAACTGTTGACGTTCTTCGTTGAACCGCTGCACGAGCTCCTGTTCTAAAAGCTCCAGTAAACGATCATCGGATTTATCATGCATTTTCGTCCCGAACATCAATTCAAATGGATATGATTGAGTTGCAGCGTAAATATTTGAATTGATGGCCCTTTGTACGCGTGGCACGTATTTGAACCACTTCAAAGGTTCTTCGGTAGACAGCTTTGCGAATATGAATATTCATTCAATCTGGCCATTGCCTCTGGCCACTCCTGTAGTCGACCATACATGCTCTACCATATTGGTACCAACGAAATCCGCAAACGTATTCGACGTGAAGGGCACGCCTCTGCCTGGCCTCGGAAACCCAAAAACATTTGACCACTCCTGCAGCTTCTTGAGGACTTCATCATGGCCAGTCGATTTAACCGGGAACAGCCACACAAACATGTTGATGATCCACTTGTCTCATTTTCTCTCATGCGCGATGTTCTACTTGTATGTCTGTTGCGAAGCCTTGTATATAAAGAATCCACTGTTCCACGTCTCTTGGCATATCTTCTTTGGTTGTAGTCTGCTTGAAGGCTGACCAGTCCGTTACCAGCTTAAATCGGACGCCCAGTAAATAGTGGCGAAATTTTTTGATTGCCAGGTATGCCGCTTTAATCTCCAATGCATAGCTATGCTTTTTATACCCTGTACCCAAAGGGTACAAGGGTATATTAGTTTTGTGCGAGTATACATGTAACACACAGAAGGAGGCGTGGCAGACCCCACAAAGTATATATATTCTTGATCAGCATGACAAGCCGAGTCGATATATCCATGTCCGTCTGTCTGTCCGTCTGTCCGTCTGTCTGTATGAACGCAAGGATCTCAGAAAGTATAAGAGCTAGAATAACCAAACTTGGTATACAGATTCTCCTGAGCCCGAGAAAGGACGAGCTTGTTCATTTTTCCCGATGCACCCCCCCGTTCCCCCTCTATTCTAGTTTTTCTATAACTCCCGTAATTTTAAACTAATATTCCAAGTAACATTATGATAGGTTGATCAGAAAGAAAGTTATAGCCATATAACCATGCCCAATACACACATACAAACACGTACACAAACACGCATAGACACGTTTCTGATGTAAACGTAAATGTATGTATGCATGTATGGAATATTTTATATTTATTTATTTTTATAGCCTGTACCCAAAGGGTGAAAGGCTATACTAATTTTGTGCGCATGTATGTAACACACAGAAGGAGGCGTGGCAGACCCCACAAAGTATATATATTCTTGATCAGGATGAGAAGCCGAGTGGATATAGCCTTGTCCGTCCGTCCGTCTGTCTGTCCGTATGAACGCAAGGATCTCAGAAAGTATAAGAGCTAGAATAACCAAACTTGGTTTCCATATTCTCTAAGACCGAGAAAGTACGAGTTTGAGTTTTTTTTCGATGCACCCCCGCACTCCCCCGCAATTCGTGTTTTTTCTTATAACTTCCGTAATTCGTACTAATATGTCCGTGTGCCAAATTTCATAATGATAGGTCAATTCTGAAGAAAGTTATAGCCATAAGTAAAATCGCTGCTCATGTGCTGCCTGCAGCTCTGTCGGCAGCGCTGCCCGCAGCTGTTGTTGTTGTTGCTGCTTTGGTTCAACTTTGTGCTGCATACATACACGCATAGGTACGTTATGTAAATGTATGCTGTTAAAACTGAACATAAACATGTATTCTCATTTAATTTAATTAATTAATTCATTCATTCATTTTTTTTAATAATTTAATTTTTTTTAATTTTTTTTTTTAATTTTTCTTTTTTGTGGAGAGTAGAGGCTATTTTACTGTCGGGCTTGCTCTACTGTAGCATTCTATCTTGTTTTTATTTATTTAATTGACAAATAACTGTCAATTTTCAACATAAAGAAAAGAAATAACAAACTAGATATACATATATATATATATATATATATATATAGAGCAAGCCCGACAGTAATAGCCTCTACTCTCCACAAAAAAGAAAAATTAAAAAAAAAAATTAAAAAAAATTAAATTATTAAAAAAAATGAATGAATGAATTAATTAATTAAATTAAATGAGAATACATGTTTATGTTCAGTTTTAACAGCATACATTTACATAACGTACCTATGCGTGTATGTATGCAGCACAAAGTTGAACCAAAGCAGCAACAACAACAACAGCTGCGGGCAGCGCTGCCGACAGAGCTGCAGGCAGCACATGAGCAGCGATTTTACTTATGGCTATAACTTTCAAATGCAAAATAATTGCAAAAACAAAATGCAATGCACTGACGCCGACACTATAAAAATTATAAAATAAACACCGGTTAAATGCACAACCACTAAACAGTGTAAAACAATAATTACAAACTAAAAGCTGCTTTAAAAGGCAAAAAGTAAAAAAAAACACAGAGCTCAAGAAAAACACGTCTTTCACAGACAACAACTCTCAACTAGAGAGACATAAATAAATATATAAATAAATAAATATATTACAATACAAATATAATAAAATACACTAATATTACATTTGGGTGCTCAACCTATCGCTAATATTACGACATGTGACTATTGACTTTTGTTATTATTTTCCTGTTTGTCAACTAGAAAAATCTTAAGATATGATAGAGCTGTGGGTGCGAGCTGCAAGGGATTTTGTTATCTGATGGTCTATATATAATAGGTTGTCAGTAACGCTTTCCCTTGCCTAAAACTTAGTTGATTTGGGTGAATTAATTTCTTGGTGTTGACATACCACCATAATCTTCTAGCTATAATTTTGTCAAGAACCTTACTTAAACATGGATCAAGGGAAATTGGTCTATATGAGCTGATAGAAGTTTTGTCGGAATTTGACTTTAAAATTGGAACAGTTAGACTGGTTTTGTAGGTTTGGGGGATGAAGATGTTAAATATGTTGGTAAAGTGGTCTAGGATCCTTTGTTTTAGTGTTTTAGTGTTCTGTCTATTTCAGGTGTTTTTCCCGAGAGATTGGATAGTGCAGAGGAGAGTTCGATTATTATTATTTTTTTACCCCGTACCCAAAGGGTAAACAGGTAGAATATAAGAGCTAGAATAACCAAACTTGGTATCCAGATTCTACCTACGCCCGAGAAAGGGCAAGTTTGTTCATTTTTCCCGATGCACCAATTATTAAATTTAATTAATGAATTACAGGGTATTTAAGAGTTGTGCCTGCTCGATTTTAGCATGCCTTTGTTGTTATAGCCTGTACCTAAAGGGCGTAAGGCTATACTAGTTTTATGATAATGTATGTAACAGGCACAAGAAGGCATGGCAGACCCCGCAAAGTATATATATTCTTCAACCAAAATTGATTTCAAAATTCCAAGAACTACGGGAGTTATGGAAAAAAACACGAATCGCGGGGGAGTGGGGGGTGTATCAGAATAATAAAAAATAAACTTGACCTGCCTAGGGCTTATGGAAATCTGGATACCGAGTTTGGTTATTCTAGCTCTTGTACCTTCTGAGATCCTTGCGCTCATACAGACGGACGGACATGGCTATATCGACTCGGCTTATCACCTTGATGAAGAATATATAAACATTGTGGGGTCTGCCACGACTCCTTCATTACATTCGCACAAAACTAGTATAGCCTTTCCCCTTTGGGTACAGGCTATAAAAAAGAAACATGAAAGGAATACTAAAGTCGAGCAGGCTCAGCTCTTAAATACCCTGTACCACCCCACAAAAAAAGAAATTAAATTAATTAAATAAATTCAATTAATTTAATTAATTAATTAAATTAAATATAAAATATTCCATACATGAATATATACATTTACATCAGAATCGTGTCGATGCGTGTTAGTGTACTTGTACATATGTATGTAAGGACGAGTTTATTTATAATGTTTTATCAAATACCAAATTAGAGTTATAACAAGTAAAAAAGCTAAACTCGGACGTCCCGTCTTTGAAATACTCTGTACATATGCTTGGAATAATTATAGAAATTAAAAAATTAAGAAAATTAAAAAGAAAATTTGATCGATTTTACCTCTCTCGGTATTTGAACTCACGTAAACGGTGTATAATTGCACATATACAAAGCAATTGCGTCTATGTGAGTGTATGTACATCTGTATATGCTCGTATATTCGTGTCTGTGTAAGCATCAACAACAGCCGAGGGCAGCGCTGCAGCAGCAAATATATTTATGGCTATAACTTCTTGTTAAATAGGTCTATCATGATGAAACTTGGCATACGGACACATTAGTAATTCTAACTGGGGGCATTTTCAAAATTTTAGTTCCAAATTCCAAGAATTACGGGAGTTACGATTTTACGGATGAGAGGGGGAAGGGAGGGTAATTCCAAAATACACATCAGACATCTGGGACTAAAATTTGGTGTCCGTAGGTCTTATAGTCTCCGAGATATAGGCGATTATACGAATGGAAAACCCCCATAGGAGGGAAGTGGGGTGAAAATCAAAAAAATAAAAACAACTTGCACAGCGTACACACATAACGCATCTTTGTGCAAAGTTTGGTGTCTCTACCTCTTATAGTCTCTGAGATCCACGTGTTCATACGGACAGACGGACAAACAGACAGACAGGGCTAGATCGACTCGTCTCGTCATGGTGATCAAGAATATATATACTTTGTAGGGTCTGCCACGCCTCCTTCTGCCTGTTACATTTTCAGCTCCCTCAAGCCTAATATACTCTTGTGCATTTTATGTACAGAGTATAATAATGAACTGAATGAATTAAACAGAAAGCGGTATAAAAATCAACTTAAAAATGTTAGGCAACTTTATATTGAGCTTCAGCCGACGTCTTTCTTCTGCAGAGTTTTCACCGACAGTGTTTTAATGCTGCCACCGGGTCGTTACCATCGCAATAATCCAGGGTTCCAGTTGTCCTGTGTATTGCCACCTTACACTCGGCCCTCCTGATCTTCTTCATCCGTCCCGGATGATAACAGGCCATCGTTTTCTGACACGAACTTCCACAGCTTGAATTTTCGCAGCTCGTTGCCGTAGCGCTTGGTCCTTCGACATCTGTTGATGCCTTCTTTACATCGTATCGCTCATTGCGTTTTACTTTTGTATTGGCATATGGACCCATGAAACTACCAGCGAGTTTCCGACCTGCAACAAATTGTGTTCTCTTTATGGGGACAATATCACCCAGCCTATAAACATGCTCAGGACGACGGTTTTTATTATAATTTGCTTTGTAGTTCTTCTGCGCCTGCAAGATATTGCGCTTTGCATCTGCACGCAACTGTTGACGTTCTTCGTTGAACCGCTGCACGAGCTCCTGTTCTAAAAGCTCCAGTAAACGATCATCGGATTTATCATGCATTTTCGTCCCGAACATCAATTCAAATGGATATGATTGAGTTGCAGCGTAAATATTTGAATTGATGGCCCTTTGTACGCGTGGCACGTATTTGAACCACTTCAAAGGTTCTTCGGTAGACAGCTTTGCGAATATGAATATTCATTCAATCTGGCCATTGCCTCTGGCCACTCCTGTAGTCGACCATACATGCTCTACCATATTGGTACCAACGAAATCCGCAAACGTATTCGACGTGAAGGGCACGCCTCTGCCTGGCCTCGGAAACCCAAAAACATTTGACCACTCCTGCAGCTTCTTGAGGACTTCATCATGGCCAGTCGATTTAACCGGGAACAGCCACACAAACATGTTGATGATCCACTTGTCTCATTTTCTCTCATGCGCGATGTTCTACTTGTATGTCTGTTGCGAAGCCTTGTATATAAAGAATCCACTGTTCCACGTCTCTTGGCATATCTTCTTTGGTTGTAGTCTGCTTGAAGGCTGACCAGTCCGTTACCAGCTTAAATCGGACGCCCAGTAAATAGTGGCGAAATTTTTTGATTGCCAGGTATGCCGCTTTAATCTCCAATGCATAGCTATGCTTTTTATACCCTGTACCCAAAGGGTACAAGGGTATATTAGTTTTGTGCGAGTATACATGTAACACACAGAAGGAGGCGTGGCAGACCCCACAAAGTATATATATTCTTGATCAGCATGACAAGCCGAGTCGATATATCCATGTCCGTCTGTCTGTCCGTCTGTCCGTCTGTCTGTATGAACGCAAGGATCTCAGAAAGTATAAGAGCTAGAATAACCAAACTTGGTATACAGATTCTCCTGAGCCCGAGAAAGGACGAGCTTGTTCATTTTTCCCGATGCACCCCCCCGTTCCCCCTCTATTCTAGTTTTTCTATAACTCCCGTAATTTTAAACTAATATTCCAAGTAACATTATGATAGGTTGATCAGAAAGAAAGTTATAGCCATATAACCATGCCCAATACACACATACAAACACGTACACAAACACGCATAGACACGTTTCTGATGTAAACGTAAATGTATGTATGCATGTATGGAATATTTTATATTTATTTATTTTTATAGCCTGTACCCAAAGGGTGAAAGGCTATACTAATTTTGTGCGCATGTATGTAACACACAGAAGGAGGCGTGGCAGACCCCACAAAGTATATATATTCTTGATCAGGATGAGAAGCCGAGTGGATATAGCCTTGTCCGTCCGTCCGTCTGTCTGTCCGTATGAACGCAAGGATCTCAGAAAGTATAAGAGCTAGAATAACCAAACTTGGTTTCCATATTCTCCTAAGACCGAGAAAGTACGAGTTTGAGTTTTTTTTCGATGCACCCCCGCACTCCCCCGGAATTCGTGTTTTTTCTTATAACTTCCGTAATTCGTACTAATGTGTCCGTGTGCCAAATTTCATAATGATAGGTCAATTCTGAAGAAAGTTATAGCCATAAGTAAAATCGCTGCTCATGTGCTGCCTGCAGCTCTGTCGGCAGCGCTGCCCGCAGCTGTTGTTGTTGTTGCTGCTTTGGTTCAACTTTGTGCTGCATACATACACGCATAGGTACGTTATGTAAATGTATGCTGTTAAAACTGAACATAAACATGTATTCTCATTTAATTTAATTAATTAATTCATTCATTCATTTTTTTTAATAATTTAATTTTTTTTAATTTTTTTTTTTAATTTTTCTTTTTTGTGGAGAGTAGAGGCTATTTTACTGTCGGGCTTGCTCTACTGTAGCATTCTATCTTGTTTTTATTTATTTAATTGACAAATAACTGTCAATTTTCAACATAAAGAAAAGAAATAACAAACTAGATATACATATATATATATATATATATATATATATATATATATATGAGAGTTCGGTTAGTTCGATTAAATCTTGCTTGCTTAATTTCCTGATCCGATCTGAATCTTTTTAAATCGTTTGTAATTCTATTTAATTTAAATTTTTATTTTTTATGTTTTTTTCCATTATTTATATATATGTATATGTATATATATATATATATATATATATATATATATATATATATATATATATATATATATATATATATATACATATACATATATATAAATAATGGAAAAAAACATAAAAAATAAAAATTTAAATTAAATAGAATTACAAACGATTTAAAAAGATTCAGATCGGATCAGGAAATTAAGCAAGCAAGATTTAATCGAACTAACCGAACTCTCATGGCCAAAGAGATGACTCAAATTATTGTAGTTGCTACACAGAACGAAACGGACTGTACAAAGCATAGTTGCTTTTACAGCGATTTAGGCTTATGGGAACAAAAAATCTTGAAAGTCTTTGTGGTACCGTAAAGTTAATTTGATGTACAAGCACCGAAGACTCGATGTCGCCGGTAATTAATTTATGTATAAAAACAACACCTAATAAAATCCGGCGGCCAGCAAGTGATGGAAGACCTAACAATTGTAGCCTGTGAAAATATGATGGTAGAGGGTCAGTTCTACTCCATCCAAGACCACGTAAGGCAAACAAAAGAAATTGCTTTTGAACCGATTCAATGCGATTTTTATGTATTTCATATTGCGGGCACCAGACGGTACAACAATATTCTAAGGTAGGCCGCACCAAAGCCGTATACAAAATTAGTGTTGTGTAGGGGTCATCAAATTCCTTTGCCCAACGTTTAATAAAGCCTAGAGTTCTCTTTGCTTTATTAACAATGGTGGAGATGTGATCATTAAAACAAAGTTTAGCATCAAACAGTACACCTAGGTCGTTAACAGTGAAAATTCGTTCTACAGGAGAGTTATTTAAATAATATGAAATGAAATGAGGCTTGCATCGGTGGAACGTCATTAGCTTGCATTTAACAACATTTAAGTTCAACAGATTCCGCGAACACCACAATTGGAAGGCATTGAGATCAAGCTGCAAATTGTCATGAAACTGAACATCGTTATATGAGAGGCAAAGTTTTACGTCGTCGGCATACATTAGTACACGAGAGTAAGTTAGGGATGATGGCAGATCATTTATAAAAAGAGTAAACAGTAGAGGACCTAAATGACTACCCTGTGGGACCCCCGAAGTTACTTTAATAGCTTTTGACAGTACGCCGTTAAAAATTACACGTTGTGTTATGCCAAACAAATAACTATATATCCATACGATAAGATTTTTGGGAAATCCCAAAAGACCCAGCTTATGGATCAATAGCTCATGGTTGACAGAATCAAAAGCTTTGCTGAAGTCAGTGTATACAACATCCATCTGGCTCTTAGCTAAAAACCCATTCATAACGAACGATGAGAATTCAAGGAGATTTGTTGCGGTAGAGCGGCGTTTTATAAATCCATGTTGAAAAGGGGAAATTATGGACCTGCAATGATGCTGTAACTGAGAGGTCATCAGTTTTTCAGGAAGTTTGGGAATACCAGAGAGTTTAGAAATCCCTCTGTAATTTTCAATGTCAGATTTAGGTCCTTTTTTATAGAGAGCGAAGATGGAAGAACTTTTCCAGATATCGGGGAATCGGCCTCTGTCAAGTGATAAGGAGAATAGTCTATAAAGTGGTTTGCTAAGGGCATCAGCACAGAATTTCAGGACGCAGTTAGGTATACCATCTGGACCGGGTACAAAACTTTGCTTAAAATTTTGAAGCGCGGACAAGATGGAAGGTTCATCGACAACAGGCATGAATATGCAGTTGGCTTCATGAATATTGCCGTAAAAGTTAATGTTGGAAGAGGAGAAACAATTTGTTGTGTATGTGTCTTGGAAAAAAGTTGAGAAAAGGTCAGCGATACCAGCATCTGTGTTAGCAGTAAGTCCTTTAAAAAACAACATTGAAGGAAACCCATTTGCATTTCGTTTTGAGTTAACAAAACTATAAAATTGCTTTGGGTCTTGAAAAAAGTTAAGTCTGCATCGTGTCAAGTACTCGGCATAACATTGATTGTTTAATATTAGAAACTGAGAACGGGCTACACTAAATTTGTAAAAATCAGCGTTGGTCCCAGATTTTGAAAAACGCTTATATAACCTGGACTTAGCATTCTTTAATTTGGAAAGCCCTTTAGTGAACCAAGGCACACGACGCGATGGCCGTAGAGTACAAATAGGAACACAAGCATCAAGCGCAGAGTTAAGAGTTCCATAAAATATATTAATGGCTAAGTCCATATCGTTACACACATATAAATGAGACCAATCAAGCTGCGCTAAAATACAATTCAGTTTAATAAAATTAGCTTTTTTAAAGCAACGTACACGCGTATTTTGGTTTTGAGGCAAGGTGGTGCACAATTCAGTATCAATCACTAGCTCTAATGTTGGATGGTGAAGATCTTCGGGCAGGGACAAAGTCTGTTGAAAATGTTAAATTTGAATTTTAAAGAAGCACAACGTTTATGTTTATCGATTTAATGTATCGAACTATTCAAAGAACATTTCATTTTTGATTTAGAAGTTCAGTTCATTCCTTTTTTAGTTCGTTGTTCTTATTCTGATTCTTTGCGGCAAACACGCAAGATCGCTAAAAGCTAATTTAAAAATAGTTATATTTAAACACTGCAAATAAAGTTAATCATTGAGTAATTAATTATTAGTGTTTTTATTGTGAACGTTGGTATTGTGATGTGACGAAAGAATTACAAAGGAGATTGTCACTTGTGCGTCCGAGTGCAACATGGTCCCTCAAGCCGGATCAATTGTTAATTAATATTTCGCAGGTAAAGTGCAACAATCAAATCGAGAGTGTACTAATCACTGCAAAGTCGCGAGTAGTACCCTTAAAACCAATGACAATACCCCGATTAGAGTTGCAAGTAGCATTATTAGGAGCTCGACTTAGTAAAATGACATCAGATACTTTAAACATTAAAATACATCAAACCTACTTATGGACAGACTCGGAGATTATCTTGTATCGAGTAGTAAGCGTTTTAAAGTATTTGTAGCTCAAAGAATAGGTGAAATTCAAGAACTCACAAACACCACTGACTGGAGATATGTGCCGTCAGCCTTAAACCCCGCTGATAAAGCAACTAAGATTTTCAATATTGATCCTTTATTAAATTCGTTTTGGTTGACAGGACCTTCCTTTTTGCGCGAAGATGTTTCACATTGGCCGAAGGAAAAAATTATTTTGAGTGAAGTCAACAACGAAACTGTTTTAAAAGAATATATTAATATTGTAACAGAATTAAAAGATTTAGTTGTCGTACCAGATGTGACTAGATTTTCAAATTGGAATAGATATATTAGAGCTATGGCTTGGGTCTTAAGATACATTTCACAATTAAAATCGAAAAAATCCACAAGCAATGAATTGACGACTGTTGAAATTAGAAAAGCTGAAATTCTTATTATTAAAAAGATCCAATCAGATAGCTTCGCTTGAGAATTAAATTCACTAGTCAAAGAAAATCCAATTGACAACACAAGCAATCTTAAATCACTTCCATTAATACTTTCGGATGACGGATAGCTGAGAGTAAAAGGTAAATTAGATAATATAACTGACCAAACTTATTGTTTTGATGCGAAAAACCCTATAATTCTCAGCAAAAATCATCCAATTACAGAACTATTAGTCCAACATTTTCATGTAAAAAACTGCCACATTGGATTGGACACAGTAATTTCCAACATTAGACAGCGTTTTTGGATTACAAAATGTCGAAGTACTGTGAAAAGAATTGTTAATAAGTGTCAGTTTTGTAAAAACAAAAAGGTCAGTCCAAAAGTACCTATGATGGGTGTAGCATTCAACGTATATCGCTACTACTCTGGGCCGAGCTGATGGTGGGTGTAGCGGCTAAGCGGAGCACGCGCTTGTTCCGGCTATGGCGGTCGTCGGCAATATGGGGGTGGTTCTTCTTTATGGCCGCAGTGCTACCTGCTCGATCGCTAATATTTAATGCCATTAAAATTCGCGTGCTTTTATTTACTTTTTTCACGGATATTTTGTTTTTGGTATGTCTGGAGGAAAGTGTTAGATCGGAAAAGAAAGCGAGTACGGAAAAACTAAATTGTCGTTGTAAAGGGTTCTACCTCTGGTCTCTGCTGCGCTGCTGGTGTTGCGTCAGCAGGTTCGGTGCCCACCCTACCATGATCACCTTTGGCCGCAGGTCGAAACCGGTGATCCCTAATATTACCAGAACCTACGTCAAAAACCCACCTCTCGTCATGGCTTCTAATAAATTACGACACGTTAATACATCGTGGTGTAACTATTCATTTAATTTAAATTTGGAATAAAATTCATTTAGATACCTATTCGTGGTGGTTAACCATACAATAAAAATAATTTCAACCTTGCTTATCAATCGTACAAATTCATATAAAGATGTATATAATGTAAAGGCAAATAATAAAATTTATAAAATAATAAAAATTATGGTTAACAATTTAAAAATTCAAAGGTATAGGTGCAGCATCAGGGCAAAATAATATGACTGGCAAATTTAAATAATTTAAAGGAACTTTTCCATATTCAAAATTAAATTCTTTTAATTAATTTTTTTGTAATTACTATAGACAGCAAGTGGCCTGCCGTATGCAGCGAACATATGACAAACAATATATTTATTGTAATAATAATTCATATATATATATATTGTTTGCCGGTTTGCAGCACCCGCGCTTTCGCCCTCAAACACAAAAAACAAAAAGAAAAAAAAAGCTCTCTCAGAGAGGCGGAGTAAATAAGTAAAGCGAGTACTCACATTCACAGCTGGTGGATCCACGTCCAAAAGATCTTTTGTGAGCGGCGGCCAGCTGAAAAACAGAACAATATTACGCGAGAGAGGCGGCGGCGTCAAAGCAAATTGCTGTACATTTTTTTTTTCCCCACTATATTGGTGGTGTTCAAACTTCTTTTCTCTTTTGCCTTGTGCTAGCGCATATTTTGGCATACATAATAATACATATGTATGTATTATTTCACAAATTTTAAGCACAAAAAAAAATTACTTCACAAATAAAAAAAAATTTTCAAACCATAAAATAAAAGAATGGGTAACTATATATGAAATGGGTGTCGTCTACGCCCTTTTTGAGGTTAGGGGACGGACCCTTAGCCAAATTTTGTCGCAGCTCCGAATCTTCCACGTAGACCCGTTGCTGGCCCGTTCGACGCGAGTTATTAATTCCCTTTTCGGTGGCCCGAGGTCAATGACTCCACTGGGTAAAATCTCATAAGCAGCTGACTCGGCACACTACGACCGAAACTAAAAATTGAACGGCACGCGGCGACTGTCGTATATAAAGGCCGACGGTGAACTGTCGTATATTTCATCAGGGTGACGGAGTCGGTGCAGAGCTTTTCGGGGGGTAGGCTGCACTTGTTCTAAGACCTCGAACAAAATAGCAATTGTGCTTGAAACTGCACTTGTGCTTGATTTTGCACTTGTGGTGCCAATTCTAATTATAAGAGAGCCTTGTTACAAACAAAAAAACAAATATATATATGATGCCAATGACCTACCCTAACTGGAACAGCACCACAAATTATGTGAACTAATTCCCTCGGTTCTGGGTGGGCTTCTATTGCTTCATTCGCTCGCTCTAAATTAGAATTACATTCCTTTTAATCAACACATATGGAAATGGTGCAAAAAAAAGCAAAAGTCAACACTAACCTTGTAAAATTTGTAGGCAAGACACAGACCACTTACTGGTAAATAGGGCGCTTGGACAGTGACCGAATAAATAATTATATCTCTGGGCCACGTTCACCACGCTATTACTTTTAAATAATCTGGTATAAGTTAAACTTTTCCACTTATAATCGAGCTAAGCGCGCACAACTGTTCACTTCAGGGGTCGAAACCAAAAAGGAAGAGCTTGACCAACATCGAATAAAGGAAACCTTTGTTTGCGGGAATTCCTCCTTTCTTCCGTCCTTTGACAACGAGTGTCATGCCAAAAGAAATTCTTGATGACGTTACCACTTTCACTATCCAAAAGAGGGCGATAAATCCTCCGAAATAGGAACAACCAAACAGAAGAGAACCAAAATAACTCCTTTGCCTACTTCTGGGCTCAAAAAAAAAGAATTGAAAAGCGGTTATGCTGCGCGAGGCAAGCGCACTACATGGGTCAGTTGCCAAAATGTCGTGTCGAGCCAACAGAAAGAGCGTTTCTAAAAGTAGGAGTAGATTACTTTGGGCCGATATTTATAACAGTTAATCGAAGTCATGTTAAGCGATATGGAGTAATTTTTACATGTATGGCTTCCAGAGCTGTACATTTAGAGATAGCTGAAGACCTTTCTTGTAATGCATTCATGTTTGGTTGCCGTCGAGGATTTCCGACTGAAATTTATTCGGACAATGGCACAAATTTTAGAAAAGCAAACAAAGATATCATTGAAATAATTTCAAATTGGCCAAAGGATGAATTAAATCAATTTTTATACCCTGTACCCAAAGGGTACAAGGGTATATTAGTTTTGTGCGAGTGCACATGGAACACACAGAAGGAGGCTTGGTAGACCCCACAAAGTATATATATTCTTGATCAGCATGACAAGCCGAGTCGATATAGCGAAAGTATAACAGCTAGAATAACCAAACTTGGTTTACAGATTCTCCTGAGACCGAGAAAGGGCGAGTTTGTTCATTTTTCCTGTGTGGGGTGGTACAGGGTATTTAAGAGTTGAGCCTGCTCGACTTTAGCATTCCTTTCTTGTTTACCCAGAAAAACTGAAAGTCGTATTTTAACCCACTGTTAACACCCCACATGGGAGGAGCTTGGGAGAGGCTTTTTCGGATTGCTAAACAATATTTGTGTCATCTTTTGAAAGAGCGATTCCCAAAAGAATTCACTTTGAAAACTCTATTTTGCGAAATAGAATATATGATAAATTCTGGACAACTTATTTCGCCAGTAGAATCTCCTGATTTTGAGCCATTAACGCCGAACGATATTTTAATTGGTCCAAATTATAGAGATACGATGTATACAAATACAGAAAACTATGAATTAAAATTAGTAAATATGTGGCGCGCCTCGCAGAAACTTGCAGATTTATTTTGGAAAAAATGGCAAAAAGAATATAGACAATATATATTGTGCAACCATAAATGGATAAAAAATGAGGAAGCACTTAATATAGGCGACGTAGTTTTAGTAATGGATTCGGACCTTCCAAGAAACACTTGGCCAAAAGGCTTGGTAGTGAAATTATACGAAGCCAACGACGGTTATATTCGTGTTGTAGACGTTAAGATAAAATACAATATATATAAGAGATCCGTATGTAAACTTGCTAAGTTAGATGTTAAGAAAAACATTATGAAACAAAATTAAGAAAATAATGTAATAATTTGGGAGGAGTATGTTGAAAATGTTAAATTTGAATTTTAAAGAAGCACAAAGTTTATGTTTATCGATTTAATGTATCGAACTATTCAAAGAACATTTCATTTTTGATTTAGAAATTCAGTTCATTCCTTTTTTAGTTCGTTGTTCTTATTCTGATTCTTTGCGGCAAACACGCAAGATCGCTGTGCAAAAGCTAATTTAAAAATAGTTATATTTAAAAACTGCAAATAAAGTTAATCATTGAGTAATTAATTATTAGTGTTTCTATTGTGAACGTTGGTATTGTGATGTGACGAAAGAATTACAAAGGAGATTGTCACTTGTGCGCCCGAGTGCAACATGGTCCCTCAAGCCGGATCAATTGTTAAAGTGCAACAAAGGCAGTGTTCTATTTATAACCATATTTGACACATCATTTAAGAAAACAAGGTCTAGAAGTTTCATTAACGAGTTTAACACAGAATTAACTTGAAAAAGAGGTATATCAAGCATACCATCTAAAAATTGACAGGCAGAAGAAGGAGTTAGGAAATTTGAATTTTCTAATACTGACCACGAAACATCAGGTATGTTAAAATCACCAAAACGACCAAATAGTCTCTATCTTTAGGCATACTGGATATGCGTTGTATTGCAGAACAGTGAAGAAGGTAAGTTTCATTATCGGATGCAGGTGGGATATAAGAACAAGTGACAAATATAGAAAAACGCGCAAATACAAGCTTTACACATATAAACTCGATTAAAAACGGATTTTCAAAAGAGATAAATTCAGACGACAATAGAGAATCTACAGCGAGAGGAACACCACCACATTTGCGGTGTATACGGTCAAGTCTGAAAATATAATATTTTTGAATAAATATTTCAGAGTTTAATACTTTGGGTTTAAGGCACGTTTCAGTTAATATAATAACATTAGCAACGAATGATGTACTGTTTGAATAAAGCCTTTGATGTTTAGTAAGCAGTCCCCGTACATTTTGATAATGAAATATCAGGGAAGAGGAATGATTTAGTTTTTTGGTGAAGACGGTGCTATGGAAGAAGAATTATTATTTGCATTAATGCGTTTACGGGTAAATTTGTGAGCAACTACATGTTTTGGCCAGAAAGTAGGGTCAACGATTTTATTAAATAAATTCTCAGGAACAGCAATTTTGAAAGACGAAATGTCGCGCTTATACTTAAACTGGAATTTCGAAACCAAAACATCATCAGCTAAGCAAGAAGGTACATTTTGGCAAATGTACAGCTTGATGGCATCCTCTGAAACATCGTGCCTTAGCCGGGATACAAAAATCGACTGACGTGGCGGGACACCAACTAAGGCCCGAGTGGTGCCAGGATCATGCTGGGCAGAAGAAGAAGTAGAAGTCGGGCGTCTTGGAGCAGCAGCGATGGTGGGTACAGCAGAACAGGCAGCAGTAACAGGAATATCCGCAATAGCAGCAGCAATCACGTCGGTAGTAGCATTAGCAATTGATATGGCTGAAGAAACACCCGGAACAAGCACTTCACTATTCATAGGGGCAGCAAGTGAACGGGAAGATGAAGCGCTCTCACCAAGTGAGACCGCGGCAGGTGGTGCAAATGCTTCAAGGATAGGATTAGGGTAAGCCGGTGTAGAAGGTGAAGCACAATTTGTGTTGTTATCCGGGATCGTAAGTATGTTAGGCTGGGATATAGATATAAGAAACGTCGTTTCCAGCGCTACAAATTTTTCGTGGAAAACTTGAAACTCGGCACGAAGTTCTTTTATGCGTCTGCTTCATAAACTGACGCATTTCGGTAGCAATACTACGACATCTTTCACAAAACCAGATTAAGCCGTTGTTTTTGCCTAAGTCAGTTACCCGGCCAACGAACCCGGCACATTTCGCGTGACCAGCGTCGTCGCACAACCAGCATTGCACTGTAGGGTCCATTGAACCAAGCTTATGGCCAAACTCGCAGGACTTAAAACAGCAAGAAAACATTATGGTCCGTTTTAGTTAGAGCCTAAAAGTATGCTATGAAAAAAAAAACAATGTTTGTTGAATGGCACTAGGAATAGCACAAACACACGAATTACAAGTGTTGATTTTTTGTCATTAATATATTTTTCTGTATATGTACATTCCTTCTTAGAGGTCACCTTAAGACTAACTTAAGCCTAATGACTTAAAATATGATAAAGCATCGCTCTCCAAAAAAGCTCCATGACCTTTAATGACTTTGGCTCATCTTGTAACGCTGCAGTTCCAAAAAGCTTGATGGCGTGATCTTTGCTGACGTAATTTCAAGAGTTGGTATACATAGCTTCGATAACATTATGATAATATAATGTTATTACATATGTTATTGTTATGCTTCTGTTAAGCTGCTGATTATGTTACTCCTCCCCTCTTTAAGAATGCTGCTGTCCACAGAAGCCGATATTTTATAAATTTACATACTTGTTATGGTGGTGGCTAAGTTGAGGGTTAACAATTTGGGTTATTACATTCTGTTAATTTAACAAATTTCGTGATTTTATGATTTTGGTAATAACAATCATTTACATTTGAAGGTGTGATTTTTCTTTTTTTTTATCTTCTAGGCACAAATTAGATGATAATTTTTTTTCTGTTTAGTTTTTTGTTTACATAACTCTCTCTCTTTTCTTGATTTACAGCGTAATTTTTTTAACAATTCAATGAACTTAAATTTTTTGTTTGTTTTCTAAATTGTGTTTGGATAATTCATATTGTTTGTGGTTTGCTAAATCTATGACTTTCTTTTGTTTTGCTTTTTACAATTCATTTAGTTGTTTTCTTGAAGTCTATAATTTCCTTTTTATGTTTTCATAACTTCTTTTATCTAAAAGTCTCTTAGTTTCTTAAAGTCTATGCTTTTCTTTTTGAGTTTATACAATTCATTATGTAAGTTTCTTAAAGTCTATGATTTTCTTCTTGACAATTTATATAGATTTATTATTTTTCTAGTTTTTTATAGCCTGTACCCAAAGGGTGAAAGGCTATACTAGTTTTGTGCGCATGTATGTAACACACAGAAGGAGGCGTGGCAGACCCCACAAAGTATATATATTCTTGATCAGGATGAGAAGACGAGTCGATATAGCCATGTCCGTCTGTCCGTCTGTCCGTCTGACCGTCTGTCTGTATGAGCGCAAGGATCTCAGTAAGTACAAGAGCTAGGATAACCAAAATTGGTATCAAGGTTCCTATAAGCCCTAGGCAGAACGAGTTTGTTTATTTTTTCTGATACACCCCCCCACTCCCCCGCAATTCGTATTTTTTCTTATAACTTCCGTAATTCTCGGAATTTAAAAATCAATTTTGGTAGGTACATCCAGTTAGTACTAATGTGTCCGTGTGCCAAATTTCATCATGATAGGTCAATTCTGAAGAAAGTTATACCCATAAGTAAAACCGCTGCTCATGCGCTGCCTGCAGCTCTGTCGGCAGCGCTGCCCGCAGCTGTTGTTGTTGTTGCTGCTTTTGTTCAACTTTGTGCTGCATACATACACGCATATGAACACGCATAGGTACGTGATGTAAATGTATGCTGTTTAAACTGAACATAAACATGTATTCTAATTTAATTAAATTAATTATTTTAATTAATTAATTCATTCATTTTTTTAATAATTTAATTTTTTTTTAATTTTTCCTTTTTGTGGAGAGTACAGGCTATTTTACTGTCGGGCTTGCTCGACTGTAGCGTTCTATCTTGTTTTTTTTTCATTAGTAATCCAAGATTGTGTATGTCAAAAGAACAGATTTATTAGAGTTTATTTTGCATTAAAATTTTTGAATGGGTAAATTACTGCAAAAAACTGAGGTTTTATTTTCCAAGACTTATTTTTTTCTAAGCTTGCATAGAGGTTCGTTTTATGGTTAGCAGCTTTGGGCTTAAAATTGATGATCTTGCTAGTTGTTTTTACGGTTTTATCTATTTAATTGAATTTGTAAATTAGAAAGTTGTGTTATGCTTATACCCTTCAGATATATTTTTACCTTCATTTTTCTGAGTTGGCCTCATTTATATTTATATTCGTGCCATCAGTGGTAGGGATATCATCATTGGGCTCAGCATTTTGCTCCCTATATTTTGAATTGTGTATAATTTTCTTCCTCATATGTTTTATATTTTCTATATTCTTTGCCTCGAACATTTTCTGTAAAGTGTTTATACGAATCTTTATTGACGTTCTTAGTGAATCTAAAAGTATTACGTGATTTAGGGGGTCTCTTGTCTATTACAAAGCGGGGATCTCTTTCATATTCTTTTCTCCCATTATTTATTTTTAAAATTTTGTGTTCCTTACTTTGTAGTACATTATGAATTATATCTGTATTGTATAAAAATATTTCTGCTGGGGTTCTGCCTGTAGTACTATGTATTATTTTATGATTATATGCATAAAGTGTTTCTTCTACATCCATGAGTCGCTTCTCTGTTTCATTTTCTGTACATATAATTCTGAGTTTATCATTAAGAGTCTTGTGTAATCGTTCAATGTCTTCTATACCTGTTTTAGTACTTGTTATTTCTACTATTATGTCCTCTGATTCCAACCATTGTTTTATACATTTATTTGTCATGCCGGGGTCTTGAGTCATCTTAAGTACTTTAGGTTTTCCTATAGTTGTAAATATGTGAAATAATGCCCTCTTCGTTTCTACCCAATCCGTTATATTTGTTTTAATAGCTTGTGCAAATTTTGATTTTATATCGATACATGTTAAATATGATCGCTGCTCGAAAAAATAATAATCTATAACGTACTTGTCTCTTATTTCTCTTGGTTCTGGCGTTATTTGAAATGGCTCCTTAGTTTTTCTATGATCATTTTTACAAAGATTACATGTCTTACAGGAGTTTATTATATTTTGTATTAATTTAGCCGCATCGGGGTAGTAGTACTTCGTTTTAAATTCTGCTAAAGTTTTGTCTATGCCTTGATGAATACCGTCTTCATTCTAATACTTTCTCTTTAAAATCAGCATATGTATAGATATTGTCTAGTTTTATAATTGCGCGCAATATTCGTGTACCGGTATTTGGTCTTATTAATATTTCGTATACGCTTTGTATTTTCATAAAATCTGAATCGCTTGATATATAAAGGGCGGAAGTGCGTCCGCAAAAATATTTAATTAATAAATCGTTTGTTTTGCGAAGTGTTAAAGGTGTATAGGTTATTGTTGTAATTGTTTTTTGAAAATATCTCTGAATTGTACATGACTGCTCATTCCCTGGAATCATAATAACTTGATTACGAAATAAATTTAATGGTCGTTCTGAAATTTCTATCGAGTTTGTATTATCTTCATTCGCACTGTGTATTGTTGCTACATTTGACTGCACTTCATCTGACTGTTCAGCTGACTGCTCATTGGAATAATTTTCTTGCGTGTCAATTTTTGTTCTTGATAGTGCGTCTGCCACATGGTTTTCTTTCCCTTGTATATGTTGTATGTCAAAGTCGATTTCATTTAACTTAATTTTCCATCTTTGAAGTCTCATATTTGGTTCTTTTATATTATGAAGCCATGCTAAAGGTTTATGATCTGAATTAATTTTAAATTTACGCCCATATAAATATGGTCTAAAATATTTCGTTGCCCAGACTACTGCTAGTAATTCTTTCTCAATTGTAAAATAATTACATTCGTGTTCGTTTAGTGTTCTGCTTGCAATGATATTGGCTTATTTTCCTGAGACAATACTGCACCTATGGCAAAGCTACTTGCGTCTGTTGTTAGTGTAAAAGCCTTCTTATAATCTGGATATATTAGTATTGGATCTGACGATATCAAAAGTTTCAACTTTTCAAATGCATTTTTATAATCTTGATCATTGAGATTTAGCTTATTACCTTTTTTTAAATATTTTGTCATTAACTTCGCTATTTTTGCAAAATCTTTTATAAATTTTCTATAAAATCCACAAAGTTCAAGAAATGATTTAATTTCTTTCTCTGTTGTGGGTATTGGAAAGTGTTTAATTGTTTTTATTTTTATTGGATTAGCGTGAATGCCATTAGGAGTAACTATATGCCCTAAAAATTCAGTTTCATGTTTAAAAAATTCGCATTTATCCAATTGTAATTTTAGATTAGCTTGAAAATTAAGTGCTCTTGTAATGAAGTTGAAAAGATAATTATATCATCCAAATAAACTAAACAGTGCTTGCCAATTAAATTATTTAATACGTCATTCATGCATCTTTGAAAAGTAGTTGGCGCATTTTTTAAGCCAAAGGGCATTCTTGTGTACTCATAATGCCATTTCTATTTGATGGAAACCTTTTGCCAAGACGAGGGTTGTAAAATACTGACATTTTCCTAACTTGTCTAATATTTCATCTATATTTGGTAAGGGATATTTGTCATCAATTGTTTTGTTATTTAAGTTTCTATAATAAATCAATAGTCTTAGTTGTGTCGTTAAGTCTTCTGAGTCAACAATTTTAATTGTTGTTAATACCCATCATTGTTTGTAGATTTATTGGTTTGACTTGCGTTTCAATTATTTCTGGCCATATGTTTGTATTTATTAAACTTATGGACGAACCTGTGTCTATCAAGCATTTTAGTTCTGTATTATTCAAATTGTATTTTATTGTGCTATCTAATTTAAGGTGTTTTGTCCCGAGGCTATCACTTGAAAATTTTCGGACGTGTCCATGGGTTCGTGGAGCCTCACTTGTCCTGATTCTGCTTCTCTAAAGCGTTTTGCTGGTTGATTACTAATTTGTGGCTGCTGTGTGTTTTGAGTGAAATTATTTAAACTGCCATTTGGTTGGAAAAATCTATTGTTATATTGGTGCCTGTTTTGATTAAAATTATTGCTATTTGGTTGGGAAAATCTGTTATTGTCAAAGTGCTGTTGCCTGTTTTGATTAAAATTATTAAAGTTACTATTCGGTTGGGAAAATCTATTATTATCAAAGTATTGCTGCCTGGTGTAGCTACGAAATGGGTTATTAATTTGATGTGCTTGCCTTGGCTGAACCAAAAAACCTCTATGATTACGGGAACCGTTATTATTTGGATAAAACCACTGTCCTTCGTTTTTATTTACATTATAATTGCGAGAGCGGGTATTACTTGTATCTGGTATTATGCAATTCAATTTATCTTCATTAAATTTTAAATTGGGCTTGAAATTTGAATGAAATGTATTTTGATAGATATTATTGCATTCATATAAACCGTTCTCTTGAGCAGCTTGTTTTAATTTTGTTGGATTACTAATGTCAAATCTACATAATGTGTTATATATGTCTGGTAATTCTTTTTGTATAATTTGTTGAACTGCTGTGTTTAAAGCATTTGTGTAAATTCTTTGATTTTCTCGATTGCCTTCTAATGTTAACTTGTTATGTATAATACTGCTGTGATTTTCTAAATCGTTGATAAATTTACTTAAGGTACTAAATTTTAATTTAAATATATTCATAATGAGCTGATGCGCTGGGGTATGATTATTATATTCGCTTACTAGCATCCCACGTAGTTCCATCCAGTTTTGTGGCGATGTCCGCATAAGCAATCGTTGGGCTGGTCCCTCTATGAGATTTTCCACTGTGTTGTATATAATGTACTGCTGCTGTTCATCCTGTGTAGGGTAAAGAGCGATCTGTGCCTCCACTCGCTTGATGAACAGGGCCAGGTATCGTGGATCGTCGTTGAATGGTGTGATTTGCCTTAGTTGTGAGAGGCACTGTCCAAGTACAGCCTCCGTCAAGGCAATGCGTTGCACTGCTCCAATAGCTCCGTTGTTGTTGTTAGCCATTATAATTATGCCTTTATAATGATGCCTTTATGATTATGCCTTTATACTCGTATACGAGTTGTCCGAGTTTGCGGGAAATTTGGATTAGTTTTTATTTGCAAAAAGTTGATTATGCAAATTTTACTAACCGCTGCAGAAACCGTGCAGAATAGGTTTCTTTTTGCGAATCGTCGTTTCGAAGAAGGTGGTCCTTGTCTCGTTTTATTTGCACTAAGACGATTGGTCAAGGATACACGTAGGATAAAGGAAACGTTTCACCTTTTACGACGATCCTACCGACTGCGCCAATTACAAGTGTTGATTTTTTGTCATTAATATATTTTTCTGTATATGTACATTCCTTCTTAGAGGTCACCTTAAGACTAAATTAAGCCTAATTACTTAAAATATGATAAAGCCTCGCTCTCCAAAAAAGCTCCATGACTTTGGCTCATCTTGTAATGCTGTAATGCCACGCAAGCCAGCCAGACGAATTATCGATATTCAAGTCGCGTACATTCTTAGTAACGGCTAGCATCGTTGGTGACATCGGTCTGTAGTTCCAACGATGCCCGACAGGTGCGCGAGTGGGTCGCCACAGTACTCCCTCTCCATTGACGACGTCACGATTGTGTAAAACGCACCCGAAATTTCTTTTCGTAGGTGCGAAAAGTGGAGTTGCGCTGTTGTTGCTGTTCGATAGAATTATCATCATTCAAGAGAAAAGCAGGTTTCAGACGATCCACTGATACTGCAAATTCCTTGATCCGCAGGATGTATACTCTGTCAGTTTCACGTTTTATAACTGCATACAGACCTGTATACGGTGGCTCAAGAGGCTGCTTTACGGCGTCAGTGCGGATGAAAACGTGAGAGCACTGGTCGATGCCCTTCATTAGAAACATTTTTGGTTTGGTGTGGTGAGCTGTTTGCAGTGGTCGTATTTGACGAACGTGCTCACGAAGTTTTAGCAAAAATGCAGCAGGCGTTACATTGGAGTCGAGATCATCGAAAAATTCATTCGGCAGACGAAGTGGTACTCCATAGAGCATTTCCGCCGCAGAAGCTTGCAGATCTTGTTTATAGTAAGTGCGAAGTCCGAGCATTACCGATGGTAGTAGTTGTGGCCACGGGGAACCGGCGTTGCACATCAATGCTGACTTAAATGATCGGTGCTATCTTTCAATTAATCCATTCGATTGTGGATGATACGTGGTTGTATGTACCAACCAACAAGTTGAACTAGCTCTTTGAAAATGGCAGACTCAAATTGCATGCCTTGATCGGTCGTAATTGTGTTCGGTGTACCAAACCGTGATATCCAACAGGACCAAAACGCAGAAACTATCGTTTCAGCAGTGATGTCGCTCAATGGAATGGCTTCAGGCCAGCGAGAGAAGCGGTCAATCATTGTTAAGCAGTAACGATATCCTTGCTGCAATGGCATAACCACAATATCCATGTGCACATGGTCGAACCTTCCAGCAGGAACGCCGATTTTTTGGGGAACAAGATGATTGTGTTTGTGTATTTTTGCAGGTTGACATGCCAAACAGTTTCTGCACCAACTAGAGATTTGCTGATTCATGGATGGCCATTCGTATTTTTGTCGAATTTGTTGAAGTGTTGCTCTACCACTTGGGTGCGACAAGTTGTGAACCGATGCGAAAACGTGCCGTCGAAGCGTTTCTGGCACATATGGTCGAACATTCCCAGTTGAGACATCGGAGTAGATTGAAGTATTGTCGTCATAGCGTACACGTTGGAGCTTGAGAGATGAATTGCCTTGTAATAGTTCAACCAGTTCCGGGTCTGCTCCTTGTGCCTCTTCAAGCTGGTTCAAATTTACTGCTGTTGGTAATGTAATCGCACATAGTCTTGAAAAAGCATCCGCGACAGCGTTGTCTGTGCCTTTTATATGCATTATTGTTGTATGTGCTGTAGGCCTTCTCAGTCTTGCTAAGCTTTTTGGAAAAGAATCCTAGTGGTTGCCAATTGTCTCCCGACTGCTGCTCCAAAACGGCTCAGATTGCAGCATCAGACGCATCACACACTAGAGCAAGTTTTGAGGTTGGCGATAAGCTGGGTGTTCCAATTAATTTTACGTTGATCATTTTTCTTTACATCTCTTAGGAGTTCAGACAGCGGAGATTGTGTGGCAGGCATCTCCGATAATAGTTGATGATGCCAAGAAAGCGGCCGAGCTGGCTTATTTTGTCTAGCCGTGTGTAATTGACAATGACGTCGATTCGATCGGTCGGTGGCTTGATTCCATCTCCGTTGATGACGTAGCTAAGGAACCGCACCTCTGTTTTAGCAATCTGGCACTTGCTTAAATTGACGCACAAGCCGTGCTTGTGGAGTATCTCGAACACAATGCGTAGATGTTCTTGGTGTTCAGCCAATGTATTGGACATAATGAGTATATCATCTATGTAGCAAAACTCAAACTCAATTCCACGAAAAATGTTGTCCATAAATCGCTGAAAGGTCTGTGTTGCATTTTTAAGACCGAAAGGCAAATACAAAAATTCGAATAGGCCGAACGGTGTACATACTGCAGTCTTCCGTACATCGTTTTCATCCATGGGAATCTGACAAGTAAAAAAGCTAAAATGTGCAATTATAAACCCTTTACGTGAGTTCGAATACCGAGAGAGGTAAAATCGATCAATTTTTTTTGTATTTTCTTAATTTTTTTTTTATTTTCTATAATTATTGTAAACATATGTACAGAGTATTTCAAAGTCGGGACACGCGACTTTAGCTTTTTTACTTGTTTGGTATAGGTGCTCGGAAAAGTCGTGAATATGAGCGATGGGATAGCGATCCGGTGTCGTAACAGCATTGAGTTTGCAATAGTCGCCGCATGCTCTCCAACCACCATTCTTTTTTGACACCAAATGAGGTGGGCTTGACCATAGGCTATTTGAAGGCCGACAAATGCCCTGTTGTACCAGAAAATTAAATTCCTTTTTTGCGAGAGTAAGCTTCTCACCAGAGAGACGACGTGGTCGATCGGCAACAGGACATCCAGTTGTCTCAATGTGGTGTCGAACGTCGTGATGATTGGTGGTTTTAAAGGATGGATTTGTCACGTCGACAAATTCTCGCAGAAGATCTTGTAGGTTAAACATGGATTGCAGGGTAGAAACAGATAGTTGCTTCGCGTCTGCTATGCGTGCGGGTGTTGACAGACCTGTTAATGAGTCAATTAAACGTTGGCGATGATGAAAGGCCAAGTGAAGCTTCGGCGAAGCCCCATGTTTAGTTCAGCAACATAGCATCCGTATGTTTTGATCGTTGTTTGGTTTGCTGAGTATAAAAGTAGATCGCCTAGTTTGGTCTTGTGTTTAACCAACGAGCGTGGTATAACAGAAACCACGGATCCGGAGTCGATAAGGTATTTAATGTTAGATGTCGTACACGTGAAGGCGGCGTTCAGGGATGATATGCATTTGGCAGGACTCGCTAGTTGTTGTGTGGCTGTCGTCAACCAGCGCAGACGACAGCCGTTTTAGTTTGACGACTGGTAACGTTCGCAAGGCTGGCTGCATTTTTGTGCGTTGTCGCCGAATTTTTGGTGGTAGAAACAAAGCTCCGTCTGTTGTGCATCTAAGTGTTGATTGTTCTCAGAATTTATCCGTGTACGTGCTGGGCTGCTCGCTGATTGCGGGAGCGGTTGCGTGACGGACCGCGAACTTGATTGTTCGATTGGAGACGTTTGACATCCCTTTGCAAACTTTCAGCTTTTTGGGACAACGAGCGCACAGAATCAGCAATTTCCTTTAAAGTGGCAGGGGCACCAACAGCATTCACTGCGAGATCAGTGTTTTGTGCTGGATTTGAAAATGATCCAATAGCAAATGTGGCATTTGTGCCAACGGCATCGATCATCTTATCAGCGAGCTTGGCAAGTCTTTCCAAATCAGTTTCGTCCCACACTGACAGAAAAGGCCGAATAGATTGCGGCATTTCTGCCAAGAAAATTGTTCTAATTATACTTTCGGGGTCGGGCGCGAGGCGCCGCATGTTTGCAAAAGTCTCAGAAGGTTTCAAACCAGTTGTTCCACCCCCTTGTAATAGGCGTCGCAATTTGGATTCAGAGGATTCCGCAAATTGCTGCAGCAGGCGTTCCTTGAGCGCTTCGAATTTACCCGTGGCCGGAGGAGGAACGATGAGATCCTCAACGACCAATACAACTTCTTCTTCAAGATTTAAAGCAACAAAATCGAATTTGTCAGCGTCGCCGCTAATGTTGTGTAGACGAAATGAGCGCTCCACTTGTGCGATCCATAGGTGAGGGCTGTTGCGTGTAAACTTTGGCAAGTGAATCATAGCACGTTGTGCCGATGAGCGTGGCACATCGGGTGTCGATGATGAGGTTGCTTGTAGCGCTTCCATTTGGCGTTGAAGATCCCGAAGTTGGTTTGAAAGCTCTTCTGAAGTTGCCATGCTTTCGGTTCTTATGTCGTCGTCAGAAAAACAAAGTTTTTTTCATTTCAGAGATCGTAAATTGTATCGCGGCGTCGGCATACACAAATTCCGGGAATTTCACCACAGCACGAAATCAGCACGTGTTTAATAAATGTTTTGTTGCGTATGGATGATTAATAAATCACGTCAGGGTCACCACTATGGCAAATGTGAGCCATTAATAATTGTGTTCAATAATATGCACTTAGTTTCTTTAGTACTTTTATTACATATAAAATATTACAAGAAGTATAATTATACGTAGTTGCCACGCAAGCCAGCCAGACGAATTATCGATATTCAAGTCGCGTACATTCGTAGTAACGGCTAGCATCGCTGGTGACATCGGTCTGTAGTTCCAGCGATGCCCGACAGGTGCGCGAGTGGGTCGCCACAAATGTTTGAATCTAGCGCCCCCTGGCGGCGCTATCTATATGTCGACTGGTGCGTTCGAATCTGCTATCTTTATAGATTGTTCAGTGAGACATTTCATGACATTTCATCGAATGGAAGTGAAGTTATTGCGTCTTAAGTGTCAGTATGTTTGTATGTATTAATTTTTTTTTTAAATTGGTAAACCTTTTACTGAAACGTTTCAATTGATGAAACAAGTTTATGGCGATTATTGCCTATCCCGTAGCAGAGTGCACGAGTGGTTTCAACGTTTTCAAAGTGGTCGTGAGGACATAAATGACGATCAACATGTGGGCCAATCAAAATTCGTGATCACCAAAAATTCCCTCGAAACTGTGCGTGAATTCATCAAAAATCAGCACAAATCATCATTGAAATTGATGGAAATGGAATTGAACATCTCCAAAACATCGATTTATCGTATTTTGACCGAACATTTGGGCTTACGAAAGGTGTGTGTACGGTTTGTTCTGCACAAATTGACTGACGACGAAAAATGGCTCAGAATCCAACATTCGAAGGACATCATTAAAGGTCAAAAAGGACAAAAACTTCCTTTACAATATTGTGTTTTCAATATGATCCCGAATCTTACTCAGTGGTCCGTGTTAAAGTAGTACAACCAAAATAATGCAAGAAGAGTTAGCTGAGGCTATAGCGGCAATGTCGATTGGTGCCGCCGGACAAAGTCGCCAAAGGCCACCTCCAGCCAGCACACCTATAACCAGTCCCAAGTTAATCGTGTCTCTGATTAGGGATGTTATGAGTGGGAACAATGGGGAAAATTTGGTCGAAGTTCCTCTAGTAAGCCCGGTTCAGGGCGAGGATCCATTGAAAGTGCCCGATATAACGAGGGTAATTAGGAACTTCTCAATGCATAGAATAGAAGAAAAACGTCGAACGCATTCTGGCAATTTACAAAGGACAGGAAAAATCATATTCATCATCATTATTATTTGATAACATTAGCCATACGAAACAATATAGTGGAGGAAGCAGATGCGGTTCTGGAATCGTATAATACGCCTATGAATTGGAAAGCAATTTCCTAATGTCTAAAATAGCATTATGCAGATAAAAGGGATTTAAAAACTCTCGAATATCACCGGACCTAGTTAGAACTCTCACAAGTAGTTACCGAAGTAAAGCCATGGATACGTTCGTGCGAGGGCTAAATGACGATTTTCCTCGACTTCTGGCTATTAAAGAGCCACGCGCTGCACCTCTGCAGTCTAGTAGAAAACCAATAACATATGAACACATATATACCAAGGCTAAGGCAACAACCGCCTCCTCTGCCTCCACGGCAGTCACGTCCGTCCGTAGATGGGCAATGCAAATCATTGGAGACGTTTTGACCCTAAGCCTTATTATATGCCGAAGGCTCACCCACCAGTGGGATACATTCAACAAAATAACAGGTTTCAACCGACACAGGCTAGACCTCAATTCGGACAATTCTATCAAAGATTATTTCTACAATCTCCCCCACAACATACGTACGTCCGACAGAATTATGCAGCCCCTCCAAGGCCATTTGCTCCGACCCCGGAACCCAAACTGGTGCCAATGGAGGTTGACCAGTCTATCCCAACAAGATACATAAATTACATGAACAGACCCACTCGTAAATTCCAGAGGCAGTTCTATGTCACCACGCGGGAATTAGGTCCAACGACTGAAGAACTGGAAAATGATACCTCAGAACACGCCTATATAGAATAGGAAGGTGCGGAAACATTGGTGTACTACACAGGCAGTGAATGCATTCGATGTACATTTTTTTAGAATGAACTGTTCCTCGTTGCCTTATTTTAAGTGCACTACGGGGGACGGTCAAACTTTAAAATTTCTCATAGACACCGGATCGATCACCAAACTTCAATCAAATTCTTTTTCCTTCAACTTTAAAAACTTTCCACGGTATCCTTGACAATGATACCCTTAAACAGTTAAATGCCGCCAATAAATAAAAATTACAGAATTAATATAAAACAGCCACTCAGTCAGTGCATAATATAAAAGTTAGGGCAGAACATATGTCAGCTCGCCAGGAAAAATTAATAGACCAGGTCATTGAAGCTCATGCTGAGTTATTCGCAGAGCCCGATGAAAAGCTGACATACACAATAGCGCTAGCAGGGGAAATTAGGACTACTTCAGATACGCCGATATATAGCAAGCACTATCCGTTCCCCGCTCCTTTAAAAGCGGAAGTTGAAAAACAAACAAATCAATTGCTGCGTGACGGCAAAATAAGACCTTCACGGTCACCTTAACGCACCCGTATGGGTGGTGTATCAACGGATCGTAAGTTTAGGGAGCTTGAGAAAATTTTCTCAACTTTGGCTTAGGCCAACATGAAATTTCAAATTGATAAATGCGAATTCTTTAAAACAGAAGTCGAGCTACACCATCGGAGCAGTTCTGGAACAGAACGGGAGACCAATCACTTTCATTTCGCGTACGCTAACGCAAACGGAGGAAAACTATGCCACCAATAAAAAAGAGATTTTGGCAATAGTGTGGGCACTCCAAAGTCTACGCAAGTACCTTTACTTTAGATGTCTAAAGTCATTATTTATACCGATCATCAACCGCTCACATTCGCTTTAAGCAACAAAAATCATAACGGCAACTCAAGAGGTGGAAAAGTTACGTCGAAGAGTTTAATCACGAACTTCAATATAATCCGGGAGCTACAAATGTAGTAGCCGACGCTTTATCAAGAAATCCTCCAGTGACCAAAATAAATAGTGCTTCGGCAACAGTCCATAGCGATGAAAGTTCATCGCATAACCTAATACCCGTCATGGATGTCCCAATTAACGTGTTCAAAAGCTAAGTTTTCCTGTTGATCTCAGATGAAGAATCATATGAGTTCAGCATACCATTTCCCACTTACCATAGGCACACAGTAAGGAAAAACTTGTATTCAGAAAAAGGTTTAATAGAGATATTGAAGAAACGCCTCGATCCAATATTGGTGAATGGATTGTTAATATCTGAAGAGTTATGGGCAAAATACAGAACATATTTCTTTTACATTTCGGCTCCTACAAATACGGATACACTCAAAAACGCGTGGCTGATGTGACCGACGAATATGAATAAAACGAGAGATATTGAAGAAACGCCTCGATCCAACACCAATTCCCGCTGAAATCATTTACATTGATTTGTTCATAACTCAAAAGAATTTAGTACTAACAACTATCGATAAATTAGCAAAATACGCTCAGATTAAAATGTTAAAGCGGAAGACACCCATTACATGAAGTCATGTAGGCATTCGGCATGCCAAAAGTAGTAGTCATGGACAACGAAAAGGCGTTAAGCGCATCATTCATCAAGTTGTTGCTGCAAGTTCAGCTGAACACAAAAGTCTACACGACGCCGCCATACACATCCACTAGTAACGGACAAGTCGAAACATTTCATTCAACACTTACAGAAATTATGAGATGTATTAAAAAAGATTCCCAGAACGCTAGCTTCGACGAGTTGATTTATAAAGCAGTACACCTATACAATCAATCAATTCACTCAACAGTAAAAAGGAAACCAATAGATATATTTTTTGGCATTCGAGACGCAAGAGATCCTCAGAAATTAGAATTGGAAAGGAAACAAATTAGAGAAAGAATTATCATGAAACAGGAAAAAATTAAATTAACGCAAGAAAGTAATAATTTCAATAACGAAAAAATATAAATATTCAAAAACAAAGTATAGATCTTTCGAGAAGATGTAATAAACTTAATAGATTCTATGGATTGGGCTAAGACAAACACCGTCAATTCAATCATATTGTCAGAAATTGAAATTAAGGCTGTAAAAAATATTTTAGAAAATCAAAATAAAATGTTTATAAGCATAGAGGTGTAGCCAGCGAGACACATGCGCACCTTTTGCGTTTCACAAACACCGTCAATTCAATCATATTGTCAGAAATTGAAATTAAGGCTGTAAAAAATATTTTAGAAAATCAAAATAAAATGTTTATAAGCATAGAGGTGTAGCCAGCGAGACACATGCGCACCTTTTGCGTTTCACAAATCGACTGATCTTTATTTTACGCTTTTGCTTATGTCTAGTTTATTCTATGTCATGTCTTGCATTATGATATATACATGTTGCTTATAATTAGGGTGTTGCTTATGACTAGGATGTTGCTTATGACTAATATGACTAATATGACATGTTGCTTATACTCTACTCTGCTTACTACAATTCGGCCTATCCTGACTGGAGCGCTCCTGAACTCCTCCAGCCTTTTCGTTTTCTTTCGTTTTGCTTTTACTTAGCCATGGCTTCATATTTGCTCATACTCCTTTATAAGGGATTCTTGTTTGTTGGAAACCATCAACATCTTCTAGCACATATCTATCATTTCTTAATGCTCTCGTGATCTTGTATGGTCCTTTGGATCTGGGTATTAGTTCCTAAATCGAAATCTCCCTCTTCGTATTTATAAGCATCTTGTCGTTTTGCGTCTACCCTTTTCTTGTTGTAGTCCTGTGCTTCCTTTTGATTAATTATTGCGTTATCCCGTATCGCTTCTAAATCTGTATATTCAACCCTATCATTAATTTTTCTCAATTTTTCGCTTAGTACGTCTATCTGTTTTCCTCTTTGTGAAACTCCAAACAGTAATTTACATGGATATTGATTTACCTATCTTTGGTTCGTATTATTTATCGTATATTCAACTGTCTCCAATACTGTATCCCAATGCACGCCTTTCTCTGGATCTACTAGTTTAGCTATCATTCGTCCTAATATTCTACTACTTGCCCATTGGCTTGGGGTGAACCTGTTGCTATATTTATGTGCCTTACTTCATTTTCTTTTAAAAAACATTCAAAATCATTAGAAGTGAAACAACTGCCTCTGTCTGATACTATACATTTTTGTCTGCTTTACGATCGAAAATATTCTTTGAGGGACTTTATGACTTCTGTTGTTTTTGTAGTTTTTGTTGGAAACAGCCTGACAAACTTCGTAAACGCATCTATTACAACAAATATGTGTTTATTCGCTCTACCTTTGTCAACGGGCCCATAGTGATCTACATGTATTACTTCAAAAGGGGCAGTCTCTTTTGGAATATTGTGTAGCATCCCTTCCTGCTTTCAATTTTTCCCAGAATATGCAATACATTTCAAACAGTTATATATGTGTCTTTTAGCTTTTTCTTTAACTTTGGGAAACCAATAACTTTTCAGTATAATCTCTGTTATTTTTTCTATTCCAATATGCCCTAGCTCATCATGATACTTGAATAGCACATGATTTTCCATTTCCCCTGGAACCATTAACAAGAGAACCCCATTATCTTTTTATACTCTGTACATGAAATATACAAGATGTATATTAGGTTTGCGCGAGCTGAAAAATGTAACAGGTAGAAGGAGGCGTGGCAGACCCCACAAAGTATATATATTTAGCCCTGTCTGTCTGTATGTCCGTCCGTCCGTATGATCACCTAGAGCTCAGAGACTATAAGAGATAGAGACACAAAATTTTGCAGAAAGATGCCTTATAGGTATATTCTATACGAGTTTGTTTTATTTTTTTTATTACCCCCCCCCCCCCCCCCCCCCCCCCCCCCACTTCGGCCCTTTGGAGGTTTTCCCGATTTTCCATTCGTATAATCGCCTATATCTCGGAGACTATAAGACCTACGAACACCAAATTTTAGTCCCAGATGCCTTATGTGAATACGCAGAAAATGTATATTTTGGAATTCCCCTCCCTCCCCCCTCTACCCCGCAAATCGTAACTCCCGTAATTCTTGGAATTTCGAACTAAAATTTTGCAAATACCCCCAGTTAGTTATTATGTGTCCGTATGCCAAATTTCATTATGATAGACCGATTTAACAAGAAGTTATAGCCATAAATATATTTGCTGATGCAGCGCTGCTGCAGCGCTGCTCAAGCGCTGCCCGCGGCTGTTGTTGATGCTGGTGCTTTGGTTGACTGCACACATGTTTACACAACCACGAATAGATGCGCATAAACATACATACACTCACACAGACGCAATTGCTATGTAAATGTGCGATTATACACCCTTTACATGAGTTTGAATACCGAGAAAGGTAAAATCGATCAAAAAAAGGCGAAGCTCGCTGCGCAGCTCAACGCCAATGCTGCCTGTGACTTGCGCATACACGGCGTCCCTCACATGGAGGGGAAAAATGTGCGTACTTTGAACAACACGCTCTGCTTCGGCATCGACAATACACCACCGCCTAGGATACGGGAAATATTTCGTGTTCGGAATAAGCAGGTAGCAAATGTTGATCCCGATATCATTATAAAATTTGAAAATTTTAATGAAAAAGCCACGTTGCTGAAGGCAGCGGCAGCCTACCGTCGACAAAGCAAGAAAGCACTAAGCTTAGAAATGCTGGGCTTTGACTCTCCAGCCTCCATTTACAGTGGCTCACAGCTTATTTTATGCAGTAGATATTTTTTTCTTCAAAACCTTATATCTTTAAAACCGATAAGAATAATGATGAAATTGAAATGCAGTTTTGTATTGATATATTTAAAGAATATAAAACGAAAGTCAAAGTGCAAAATATGTCCAAATACCCCCAGTTAGTTATTATGTGTCCGTATGCCAAATTTCATTATGATAGACCGATTTAACAAGAAGTTATAGCCATAAATATATTTGCTGATGCAGCGCTGCTGCAGCGCTGCTCAAGCGCTGCCCGCGGCTGTTGTTGATGCTGGTGCTTTGGTTGACTGCACACATGTTTACACAACCACGAATAGATGCGCATAAACATACATACACTCACACAGACGCAATTGCTATGTAAATGTGCGATTATACACCCTTTACATGAGTTTGAATACCGAGAAAGGTAAAATCGATCAAAAATTTTTTTTTTAATTTTCTTCATTTTTTTTATTTTTTATAATTGTTGTAAACATATGTACAGAGTATTTCAAAGTCGGGACACCCGACTTTAGCTTTTTTACTTGTTTCCTATATATGACTCCATTTCTCATTTCATATCGTGTGTGCTCATTATACCCTGTACCCGTAGGGTAAAAAGGGTATATTAGGTTTGTGCAAAGTATGTAACATACAGAAGGAAGCATCTCCGACCCCATAAAGTATATATATTCTTGATCAGCATGACGAGAGAAATCGATCTAGACATGTCCGTCCGTCTGTCCGTCCGTCTGGATGAACGCGAGGATCTCAGAAACTATAAAAGCTAGAATAACCAAAGTTGGCATCCAGCTTTTCCTAGGTCCGAGTAAGGACGAGTTTATGTTTTTTTTTTTTAATTTTCCCCCCCTTCCCCCGCTACAGAATTTCGTCAATAGCGTCCACATTTCAAATGCTACTTAAACCAAACTTTGCACACACAATTAATATATAATTGTCTACTGTTGTATAAAATTTTATTCAATTTGGTCAATTCTAAGAAAAGTTATTAGCACAACAAATTCTCCCCAGTACAACCCCCCCAAACTGCAGCAACAAGTTCGCTCTTCTTCTTCCTCTTTTTGCTGCTGCTATGGTCGCATATAACTCAGTGACGGAAGTTTACCTGGGTACAGGGTATTACACTGTCGGGCTTGCTCGACTGTAGCGTTCCCTCTTGTTTTCTTCTAACTCTTCTTTCAACTTCTTTAGCTTAGTATCTCTATTCTTACAAATAATTAAGTTTTCTTCAAATGTATTTGTATCTAACGTCAATATATGTGTATTTCTGCTAAGAGCGTCGACATGTTGCATTCGGATTCCCGATCTGTGTTCCGGTGTAAAATCGTAAGTTTGCAATTCCATATCCACCTATCTATTGCAGGGCTTTTCTGATAAATGCCAGATTAAGTGAATTGCAATCGGTTACCAACTTAAAATGTATCCCTTGCAAATAAATTCGAAACCGTTGTACCGCGTACACTATCGCCAGCATTTCTAACTTGAAGCTTTCATATCTTGATTCTACTTCCGTTGTCCTTTTTGAAAAATGAAAAATCGGATTAACTTCTTATCCGCTTTTCTTTGCATTAGAATTGCCACAAATAATGTATCCGCTGTGCTTGCATACGGACGTGTTTTTCTATCGCTGCGCCAAAAATTGTTTAATTTGTTAAGTTGTGTACGTACACAGTGCAAATAATTGCGAGAAGTACAATAACGTTCTTCATAGAAACTTCTGGTGTTCAAATAAATTAAAGGAATCTTTAATAAAATCACAAATTAAATAAAAGTACATTCAAGCGCGAAAAAAGCAATCTATACAAACACATAGATCAACACCAACACCGAGACACTGAGCTATAACCTTAATTGTATTAACGCTCAATAATCACTAAAAAAATCACTCATCTGTGCTCAACAAACCACTCAATAAAACACAAACGAAAACTTATACTGAACAACATGGCACCTCAGCCCAACAAACGCGCACGAGAAAACACCGTCACTGACCTTAAGGAGGACCGCCAGTCAGAGGGAATCTCGGCAAAGATAATGGCTACAATAAACCTGCGTTTTGAGGAGCAGACCAGCCTCATCACTGCCAATATGGGAGATGCTGAGCAGCGCATCCTAAACGTGCTGCTGGAGCGTTTCGACCGCATGGCAGAAGAGATGAAGCAGCTACATGTTAGGGTGGATCAGCTTCATGAGCGGGTGGATAATATGGAGCGCGAGGTCGGAGTGTTGTCCACGCTGAGGGAGCGGGAGGCGAAGCTCGCTGCGCAGCTCAACGCCAATGCTGCCTGTGACTTGCGCATACACGGCGTCCCTCACATGGAGGGGAAAAATGTGCGTACTTTGAACAACACGCTCTGCTTCGGCATCGACAATACACCACCGCCTAGGATACGGGAAATATTTCGTGTTCGGAATAAGCAGGTAGCAAATGTTGATCCCGATATCATTATAAAATTTGAAAATTTTAATGAAAAAGCCACGTTGCTGAAGGCAGCGGCAGCCTACCGTCGACAAAGCAAGAAAGCACTAAGCTTAGAAATGCTGGGCTTTGACTCTCCAGCCTCCATTTACAGTGGCTCACAGCTTATTTTATGCAGTAGATATTTTTTTCTTCAAAACCTTATATCTTTAAAACCGATAAGAATAATGATGAAATTGAAATGCAGTTTTGTATTGATATATTTAAAGAATATAAAACGAAAGTCAAAGTGCAAAATATGTCCCCCCCATAAAAGAGAAGAACTGATTGCTCATCGAATTTTTAAGAAATTTGCTAGGGAACACGTTTTGAAATCCCCAGAGTTTTGGAAGTCAGTCATATTTGCAGATGAGTCCAAATTCAACATTTTTGGATCGGACGGCATGTCTTACGTTTGGAGGAAACCGAATTCCGAGCATAAAAAAGAAAATTTGAAGTCAACTATAAAACATGGCGGTGGCAGCGTCATGGTTTGGGCCTGTATGTAGGCTGCTGGTACAGGAAATCTGGCGTTTATTGAGAACACAATGGACAAACTCCAATACCTTCAGATATTACAAGACAATTTGTTGCAGAGTGCCACAGATCTCGAAATACGGTCGAATTTCCGTTTCTACCAAGATAACGACCCCAAACATAAAGCGGGTATAGTTCAGTCCTGGCTGATTTATAATTGTCCCCACTTGATGTGTCCGCCAGCGCAGTCTCCGGATCTGAATGTTATTGAGAATTGGAGCAAAATATTCGGAAACACACAATTTCGGATAAAAATAGCCTAAAATTGGCGCTGCAAACTGAATGGCGGAATATTTCACCAGATGTGACCCAAAAGCTGGTATCATCAATGCAAAATTGCCTTAAATTAGTTATAAATAACAAAGGCTATCATAAAATATTGAAAAAAAAAATTGTTTTGAACACGAAAGTTCTTTACATGAAAAGTAGCTGCATAAAATAAGCTGTGACTTTAAAATACCAGTATTTTTTGTTTTTTAATGTTTAAGGTATTTAGTTTATTTATACTTTGATGGTACTAATATTTTCGTTCAGGCTATGATAGTTTCATTTTTACCGACCTCTGAAGTCGAGAATATGCATAAAATAAGCTGTGAGCCACTGTTCATTAATGAGCAGCTGACTAGAGATAACTACATAATCTTCTTCAGGCGATAAAGCTTAAAAAACAGATACGTCTTGTGGCTGTGTTCTCACGTAGAGGCATAGTGCACGTGAAGCTTAAGGAGAACGAGAGTGCGCAGCCCATACAAAGCAGGGTCGAGCTTTTACAGCTCTCTCACCATAATGAGAGTGGATTTCGCCCTCCCACTGCCTTTAACTCTGCGGTGTAAACATATGTTAGCTTTTAATAGTAATATACTTGTAAGTTTTAGATTTAGTTTTTGGATAAATTGTTTTTGTAATATTTGTTTTCTTGTAAATGTTAATGTATTAATAGTGTGCAGATCATCTGTTAGTGCTCTTGATCGCTGTATAATGCGTGAGCGTATGATTGTTTTATGGACTCAATGCAAGATAACTTAAGATGTGCTTCCACAGCGAACAGTAATTCTATTATTCGGGTTCTATGTAAACAAAAGAATGGTAAACACATATGCTACCTTAACGCGCAGAGCTTAGTAAAAACAATTAAAAAAGCTAAAGTCGGGTGTCCCGACTTTGAAATACTCTGTACATATGTTTACAATAATTATAGAAAATAAAAAAAAAAAAAATAAAAAAAAATTGGATCGATTTTACCTCTCTCGGTATTCGAACTCACGTAAAGGGTGTATAATTGCACATTTACATAGCAATTGCGTCTGCGTGAGTGTATGTATGCCTATGCGCATCAATTCGTGTCTGTGTAAGCATTTTCGCAGTCAACCAAACAGCAACATCAACAACAGCCGCGGGCAGCGCTTGAGCAGCGCTGCAGCAGCAAATATATTTATGGCTATAACTTCTTGGTAAATCGGTCTATCATAGTGAAACTTGGCATACGGACACATAATAACTAATTGGGGGTATTTCCAAAATCTTAGTTCGAAATTCCAAGAATTCGGGAGTTAGATAAAATCGGAATTTGTGGTGGAGAGGGGGTTGGGAGGGGAATTCCAAAATACACATTTTCTGCGTATTCACACAAGGCATCTTGGACTAAAATTTGGTGTGCCTAGGTCTTATAGTCTCCGAGATATAGGCGATTATACGAATGGAAAATCGGGAAAACCCCCATAGGGGGGAAGTGGGGGGGAAAATCAAAAAAATAAAACAAACAAACAAATACACACATAACGCATCTTTGTGCAAAATTTGGTGTCTCTATCTCTTATAGTCTCTGAGATCCAGGTGTTCATACGGACGGACGGACGGACGGACGAACGGACAGACGGACAGACAGACAGACAGGGCTAGATCGACTCGTCTTGTCACGCTGATCAATAATATATATACTTTGTGGGGTCTGCCACGCCTCCTTCTGCCTGTTACATTTTTCAGCTCCCGCAAACCTAATATACTCTTGTACATTTCATGTACAGAGTATAAAAATGGATGAGTTTAGGTACATTATTCTAATGTAGACGTAGTTTGTGTATCTGAAACTTGGTTTGTGTCTTGTCTTAATGATAAATTTATATGTTGTGATGGGCTTAGAGTTTACCGTTCAGACCGTGTGGGGCATGCGGGGGGTGTAGCTATATATGTTAAAAATAATATCAAAGCTAATGTGATTTGCAAACAGCCAGTAGACAGAAATATTGAGTACTTGTTTTTGCAATTATCAAACAGTAGAAATATGGAAAGCATATTAGTCGGATGTGTGTATAGACCAAACAGAAACACTGACTACACTGATTTCTTGAGCATTCTCTCCTCTGTGTCCCTGAAGCATAACAATATTGTCCTGGCTGGAGATTTCAATAGCAATATGCTTCTTGAACGACATTTAAAGGACGATATGGTGTCTCTTGGCATGAAGCTATTAAACTCTACAGTACCTACACATTTCTCTAACACCAGTGATACCCTTCTTGACTTATTTTTTGTAAATGACACTGAAAAAATTCTCCTATTTAACCAGTTGTCCGTACCAGCTTTTTCCAAACATGACTTGATTTTCATAACTTACGATATTTTCCTGGACCACACTGACCACTCATTTAGTTATAGGGACTTTAGGAACATTGACCATAGACTACTGTTTGACTTTTGTGATAACTTGCATTTTGATGACATTTACCTAAAACCCACCGTAGACGAGCAGCTCCAACTGTTTAATGACAATGTTGACCTACTGTTCAATACCTTTGTGCCGCTGCGGCACAAAGTAATCGGGCCTGTAAAACATGAATGGTTTAATAGGGATATCGAATGTGCAGTCGAGGTACAAGACAACGGCTCACTTATCGCAATATAAGAAACTGAGAGGTAGAGTTGGGCTGAAAATTATGAATGCGAAGCGTGCTCACTTCTCCTTGAAATTTTCATCGGTCACCTCGTCCAGACAAGTTTGGGCCGAAGTTAATAAGTTAGGGATCGGAAAAAGTAGACCTTCTTTATGTATTGATGTCGACGTGAATGAACTAAACAACAAATTTGTACAACTAGCAGTACCTGAAGTCCTTGAAAATACGTACCTGAATTCTACCTCGTTATTAAACTGTGATACTTCTTTTAGTTTTATGTGTGTACGTCAATGTGATGTCTTAGATGCAGTTCTTAAAGTGAAGTCCAACGCCATTGGCCTAGATGAGTTACACCCCAAATTTTTAAAATTATTGCTTCCGAAAGTCTTAAATTATATAACTCACATATTTAACTCAGTGCTTACGACATCGTGCTTTCCGTACAAGTGGAAATCAGGATAAATTATTCCTATCCCGAAAGGAAGCAATGACTTCAGGCCAATCACAATTCCACCATTTCTATCAAATCACTTGAACACTTGATGACCAAACAAATTAGCAATTACATGGTAGAAAACTCACTCTTGAGTGATAAACAATCGGGCTTCAGAAGTAATAGAAGTTGTATTACATCATTAATTAATTAATTAAAATTACTGACGATATTTTATTCATAAAGCGTGGAGTCCCTCAGGGGTCTGTCTTCGGGCCACTATTGTTCTCAATTTATGTCAATGATCTTCCATGTTGTGTGTCTAATTCCGAGTTACACATGTATGCTGATGATGTCCAGATGTATGTTAGTCGTCCGTTATGTAGAATAGATGAATGTATACGTGTCTGCAATGATGATCTCTTCAAAATCAGCAAATGGGCATGTATTAACGGATTGGAGGTCAACCCTAAAAAGACAAAATGTTTAGTAATATATAAAAAAAAAATCAACACACTCAATCTTGAGCAAGTGCGCCTCAACAATGAGCCCATTGCGTATGTAGAGCAGGCAATAAACCTGGGAATAAATATAAACCAAACATTAACTTGGTGTGACCATGTCAATAAGGCAGTAGGTAGACTATATAGCGCACTAAGGTGTCTGCCTTTGACGCAGAATTTTCTTCCTATAAAACTAAAGCTCCTTATTGCCAAAACATGCCTGACACCCTTGCTATTTTATGGGTTTGAACATTTTGGATACTGCGATGCAGTAAGTCAAAACAAATTAAAAGTAGCCTTTAATAGCATAGCACGGTACATTTTCAACATTCAAAGAAGAGATTCAATAACGATATACACCAATAAAATATTCAATCTGACCCTTGACTCCTGGATTAAGCTTAGAACCCTAATCTTCTTGCACAAAATTATTGCACGTAAGGAACCAAATTATCTGCACGACAAAATTACTTTCACGACATCAAGAAGAACGAACAACATAGTTTGCACTAAATTTAAATTAGCAATCTCGGAAAAACATTTCTTTATTTTTGCTGTTCGTCTGTGGAATGATCTTCCGCATAACCTAAAAACAATTAGCAGCGAGACGCACTTTAGAGTTAAGATTCTAGCGCACTCACAAAACATTAACGTTACCAACAAGTAAAAAGCTAAAGTCGGGTGTCCCGACTGTGAAATACTCTGTACATATGTTTACAATAATTATAGAAAATAAAAAAATTAAGAAAATAAAAAAAAATTCAATGATCGAATTTACCTTTCTCGGTATTCGAACTCACGTAAAGGGTATATAATTGCTCATATACAAAGCAATTGCGTCTGTGTGAGTGTATGTATGCCTATGCGCATCAATTCGTGTCTGTGTAAGCATTTTCGCAGTCAACCAAACAGCAACATCAACAATAGCCGCGGGCAGCGCCTGAGCAGCGCTGCATCAGCAAATATATTTGTGGCTATAACTTCTTGTTAAATCGGTCTATCATAATGAAATTTGGCATACGGACACATAATAACCAACTGGGGGTATTTCCAAAATTTTAGTTCGAAATTCCAAGAATTACGGGAGTTACGATTTGCGGGGTAGAGGGGGGAGGGAGGGGAATTCCAAAATATACATTTTCTGCGTATTCACATAAGGCATCTGGGACTAAAATTTGGTGTGCCTAGGTCTTATAGTCTCCGAGATATAGGCGATTATACGAATGGAAAATCGGGAAAACCCCCATAGGGGGGAAGTGGGGGGGAAAATCAAAAAAATAAAACAAACTCGTATAGAATACACACATAACGCATCTTTGTGCAAAATTTTGTGTCTCTATCTCTTATAGTCTCTAAGATCCAGGTGTTCATACGGACGGACAGACGGACAGACAGACAGACAGGGCTAGATCGACTCGTCTCGTCATGCTGATCAAGAATATATATACTTTGTGGGGTCTGCCACGCCTCCTTCTGCCTTTAACATTTTTCAGCTCCCGCAAACCTATTATACTCTTGTACATTTCATGTACAGAGTATAAAAACAAGAAAGGAATGCTAAAGTCGAGCAGGCTCAACTCTTAAATACCCTGTACCACCCCACAAAAAAGTAATTTAATTAATTAATTAATTTAATTTAATTAATTAACTAAATTAATTTAATTAAAATAAATAACTAAATATTAACTAATTAAATATAAAATATTCCATGCATGCATACATACATTTACATCAGAATCGAGTCTTATGCGTATTTGTGTACTTGTACATATGTATGTATGTGTGCATTGGGCCTGGTTATATGGCTATAACTTTCTTTCCGATCATTCTATCATAATGAAACTTGGCATACGGATATATAATTACTAACCTAATGTGACTACTAAATTTTAGTTCAAAATTCCAAGAATTACGGGAGTTATAGAAAATCAGTAATAGGGGGGGAGTGGGGGTGCGGATCAGAAAAAATTAACAAACTCGTCCTTTCTCGGTCTCAGGAGAATCTGTATACCAAGTTTGGTTATTCTAGCTCTTATACTTTCGGAGATCCTTGCGTTCATACAGACAGACAGACAGACGGACATGGCTATATCGACTCGGCTTGTCATGCTGATCAAGAATATATATACTTTGTGGGGTCTACCAAGCCTCCTTCTGCCTGTTACATTTTTCAGCTCCCGCAAACCTAATATACTCTTGTACATTTCATGTACAGAGTATAATAAAAATAAATAAACCCTAAAGCGCTGGCATCGCAATGAAGCTCTTTCTCGTCCTTCGGGCTATACAATGCTAGTACTGGTGATTCTAACAAGCTATTTTTTAACGACTCAAAACATTCTAACTCCGCTAATCCAAACTTGAATTCCTTATCTTTTTTAACTAAATCGCTAAGTGGTTTGGCCTTTATTGAAAAATTTTGTACGAACCGCCTAAAATAAGAGCACAGCCCAAACTTTGAACATCCTTTACCTTCTGGGGAATTGGAAATTCTTTTACTGCTTGAATTCCCTTATCATCTGGCCTAATTATATTTCCTGTCACTACATACCTTAAGTACTTTACTTCCCTTTGCTATTAATATATCGTCTATATATATCAATAATTTATCCGTCCGAATCATATCCGAAAAAATTTTGTTCACAAACCTTTCAAATACTGCTGGTGCATTTTTAAGCCATTCAAACTGTCCCATAGGTGTCGTAAACGAAGTATATTTTTTTCGATTCCTCACTCATAAAAACATGGAAAAATCCATTCTCTAGGTCCAACTTGCTAAAAAGTTTCTTTACCGATAATTTATCAATAAGGTCATCTATCAGGGGCGTAGGATAGTTGTCTTTTAGCATGTTTTTGTTTAACGTTCTGTAACCAATACACATTCTAAGCTCCCCTGCTTTTTCTTGGTCAACACTATTGCCGACGCATACTCTGACTCACTTTCTTTTATGTATCCCTTTTCTATATAGTCATCTAACAGTTTCTGCACTTCTTCTTTTTCTGGGCGCGAGAGTCTCATCGGCGGGTAGTGAAATGGTTTCACTTGATCAAAGCAGAGTTTCATTTCAGATTTAATTTGAGGTACTTTTGGACTTTTCGCATTAATATAATATTTTCCGAACATTTTCTTTAATCGCGTTTCAAGGTGTTGACCACAGCCTTTTCCTATTTTCAAGTTACTCCACTCATCCTCTTTTGGAGATTCTATTGGCAATACACTAAAGCATTTTCGTATTTCTTCCTCTACTAAACACTCGTTTTCCAACTCTTTCGGTTTTTCTAGTTCAATTTTTTTCCTGTACCTTTGCACACCCTTTGTAGTGTACAGGTTTCAGTAGTGATGTTAAATAGCTGAAGAGAGATGTTAATGGTGTTGTTAGACTCAGAGGGTGTGCACTCTTGCTAGACTCGGTATTAACTCGCCGGAAATGTCGGGGTTCTTTTCTGGCCTAAACAACAGTAACTACTACATTTAATTAAGTGCACTTTATATACATAGGTATATTTAACGGGAGGAAAAAATTAAATTGGAAGCAATTCGTAAAACGTGTGTCAAGAACAATTCGGTGAAAACCCTAGCGCCGACACGCCGATTCGGTGCATACTGTGAAGACTACCTATCTGAGGGAAGCTAGATGATGTCATCCCTCGTCTTTACTCACCCGATCATGGCAATGTGGAGTTTAAGTTGGCATTGCCCGTTATCATGCTACAATTCGCACTATGTTATTTTACATAGTTCTGGCAAAGATAATTGACAGACCATTATACAAGGTGCAATTCAAAGTAAACAGGACTTTTTGAAGCTAGCGCCCCCTGGTGGCGCTATCTATATGTCGACTGGTGCAGATTCTAACGAATCTGCTATCTTTATCGATTGTCCAGTGAGAATTTTATGACATTTCATCGATTGGAAGTGAAGTTATTGCGTTTTAAGTGTGAGTATGTTTGTGTTATCGGTCGGAAAATGAGCTTCGAAAAAAAGAGCCAACATTAAATTTTGTTTTAAAATTGGTAAAACTTTTACCGAAATTGATGAAACAAGTTTATGGCGATGATTGCCTATCCCGTAGCAGAGTGGACGAGTGGTTTCAACGTTTTCAAAGTGTTCGTGAGACATAAATTAATTAAATTAATTAAATTAATTAAATTAATTAAATTAATTAAATTAATTAAATTAATTAAATTAATTAAATTAATTAAATTAATTAAAGTAATTAAATTAATTAAATTAATTAAATTAATTAAATTAATTAAATTAATTAAATTAATTAATTAATTAATTGATCACCAAAAATGCCATCAAAACAGTGCGTGAATTCATAAAAAATCAGCCGAAATCATCATTGAAATTGATGGAAATGGAATTGAACATCTCCAAAACATCGATTTATCGTATTTTGACCGAACATTTGGGCTTACGAAAGGTGTGTGCATGGTTTGTTTCGCACAAATTGACTGACGACCAAAAATTGCTCAAAAATCAACCGATTGTGACCGATTATTTGACCAAAAATCACATTTTAACCATTAACCACTCGCCGTATTCACCTGATATGGCATCGTGCGACTTCTACCTTTTCGGAAAACTACATTTGGCCATGAAAGGAAACCGCTATGCTGACGTTGATGCCATCCAACAGGCGGCGACCGCCATCATCAACGCTATACCAACAAATGACCTAATAAAGTCGGTTCTTGAACGTGCAAAACGTTGTATTCAGGCGGAAGGAGACTATTTTGAAGGCGACCAATAAATTAAAAAAAAAAAAATAAATAGTTTTAGTTTTTTTATAAAAGTCCTGGAACTTTTGAATTGCACCTTGTATAATCTTTAGAAATTCATGTTATTCGTTTATATTTGACAGAATCCTTATATATATAATAATAATAATAATATATATATATATATATATATATATATATATATATATATATATATATATATATGGCTACGTGAAGGTATAATTCGAGAGTCATCATCAAACTTAATTTCCTCGCCAATCGATATTGCGCACCGTGCAACATCATACGTCGGCCGAATAGTGCAAAAAAAGGCGTTACTCCAGTCGCAGAATGCACGCTGTTTCTGATGGCCACCTCAATTTCCGGAAGGTGGAGGTCCCACTCGCGGTGATCCTGCTCCTGCTCTCCGTGACGACTTCTGCACCAATTCCCACCTGCATCCCGTGATTGGTGGCTTTCGTCTCCTTGCAGACTACGCATTTTTGGACCATCTCAGCAACGTCTTTGACCATTCCGGGCCAATAAAACTGCCGCCTTAGCCAGGACAGAGGCGTCAACACTCCTCCATGCGTTGACGCCTCGGTATGGGCCTTTACGATGAGCATGTCGGTCAGCGCACGCGGGACTCATAGTTTCCACGCACTGCCTTCGAGCTGATATTCTAGTCGATTGAAGGATGTCTTTTTGTAGATCACTCCGTTCTCAATTTTCAAGTCAGGTAATTAATTTTTTTGCTTTTGAATCTGGCTAATCAGCTCTCGATACTCCCCTGACTCAAATTCTGCCGTTTCTATACCCAACAGGTCTCCTGGAAGGAAATCCAACTCCTGTAAAGCTTCGGCTTCGGTGCTCCTCGACAGCATATCCGCCACGATGTTGTCGGAGCCCTTCCGATGCGTGATTTCTAAGTCGAAGCCTTGCAGCAGCAACGACCAACGTGCCAATCGCCCGGACGAATCCTTCATGGACATCAGCCATTTCAAACTGGCGTGATCGGTTATAACCGTGAACGGCATCATTTCGATGTATGGCCGGAATTTTTGTATCGCCAATACCGCCGCCAAGCACTCCTTCTCGGTCACCGAGTAGATTACCTGGTGCTTATTCATCTTAGCCGAGAAGAACGCTGCAATCGCTTCGCCATCGAGTGAGAAACGGCCTCCCGATCGCTTTTTCAAAGCCTCAGTGAGCGGAGCCGCTAAGGTGGCAAAATCTTTTATAAATCGCCTGTACCACCCGGCGGTTCCTAGGAAAGCTCGAACCTCCTTTATGGACATTGGTACTTATATGCGCTGTATCGCTCCCACCCGTTCCGGATCTGTTCGAAGTACGCCGCCGCCCACGATAAATCCCAGGTATTTCAATGTTTTAAAGCAAAACTTTGACTTTTGTAACCCTATCGTAAGATTTGCCTTCTTGAAGCATTCAGCGACTCTCCGCAGGTACTCCAAGTGCGTATCAAAGTCCGCCGCGAAGACTACCAAATCGTCCAGATACACTTTCACGTTGGACCTCAGCTCATTTGGTATGACCTTGTCCATCAGCCGGCACAATCTTTGAGCGGCGTTACACAATCCAAATGGCATCATGCGGAATTGGTACAAAGGCCGCCCTGGTACCGTAAACGCGGTGCATCTTCTACTGGACTCTTCCAACTCCACCTGCCAAAACGCAAATTTCAGGTCTACAATGGAAATATAATATGTCTGGTCGATTCCAGATAGGATTCCCTCCACGCATGGTAGCGGATAGGCTTACCTCGATGGCGCCAAGCGCCAGCATGCTGTTCACCTCATCCCACACAATCTTCTGCATAGCGGGTGATAGCGGATAGTGCCTGTCTTTCACTGGCTCCGCTCCGCTGACCAATTCAATACGGTGAGTCTCCAAAGTAGTCTTGCCTAATCCCGCTTCTTCGAAAGTTAAAAATTCTTTTTTTACTTGTTCCAATTTCAGCTTTTGTTGTTCATTTAATTCCCACATATCTGGTTCCGGCTTTACTTCATCCTGGTCCACATAATGCACCACTCTATCAGCTAGCAATTGAAATGTATTTTCTGGGTGCCACGCCAATCTCTTTCAGCAGTTCAAGACTGCCCTTGCCTAGCCCGCTTACCGAGGCCCCGGTATCCAGCAAACCGCGTAGCATATGGCCTCGTACCAGTACTTCGGCAAAAATCCTCGGATCTGCTGCTCCTTCGCGTCGTCTGCCTTCTTACTCGGAATCGTGCTCGGGCCTTTTTAACTTTGGCTGTCACCATCCTCATTCCATCTAACTGATTTTGGGCGAAGATTCTATTGCGCGCCTCCAGATATGCCCGCATCTTCTCTTCGTACGGTAAAAATTTTAACTTATTACTATATTGGAGATTTTTATTATCAAGTTTCTTCTCTAGGACCGCTCCGCTGCCATCCTGGTGGGCACCTGTGTCGAGCGCGATTCGCCCACTTGCTCCGCACTCCGACAGCCGTTTCCCGTGCAATCGGGGCATGTTGGACTATAGGTGTCGGGCCTGCCACACCTATAACAGAAAACGCGCCTTTCCGGTGACATGCAGTCGCGGAAACTATGGCCGGCTTGTCTGCAGTTCCAGCAAACTAACGCCTGCTGCGGACGCCTTGCCCAGCGCGCCTCTTCGATGATACCGAAATCCGCCGGCGTTCGTGTCGTCGACCAACTCCTCCACTGCCGGTGGACGGTTTCCGCCACTAAAACGTGTGCCGCTGCGTGTTGGGAACAAGCCTTCTCGCCGCTGGACCATAGCTTCAACCTCTACGCATTCGACTCGTCAGTGGTCTACCGTGTACACGCGCATCGCATACACATACCGAGATAACTCTGTTTTCAATCCTTTTTAATGTATTTCACCATCTCATTTTCAGATGGTGCTGTTTGGAGACGCGACGCCAGCTTCCTCATGACATGGAAGTACTCCTCAACGCTTTCGCTTGCCTTCTGCCGTCTTTCGCGCCATTGACGCATGCGGTCGAATTTGTCGGCGGCGCCTTTAAAACGGGACAGCATACTTCGTTTTAGTTCTGGCCAGCTGTCCGCACGGTGGTCCCTGACGTACTGCCAGTACCACTCGCGAGCTTGCCCAGTTACTAATTGATGGAAACTGTTCAAGACTTCGGACCACGCGCAGCGACACTGCCTCTGAAGGAACTCTACCTGGAAAACGAAGTCTTCTACAGCCATTTTCTCCTTGTCGCCGCTGAAAACGATGTCCCACTTCCCAACGCGCCACCATCCTGATCTGCCATTCGCCGCTGCATACGGAGGAGGTGGGTCCAGCTGACCACTCCAATCGTTACGCCTGTTGCCTCTTCGACGGGCCGACTGTGCCGCGGGATTTTGCCAATTTCGAGCTGTGTTGCTGCTATTGCCAGCTCCACTGGAGGAATTAGCTGCCGCTGACCTTGCTACCGGACGCGAAGCTCCTCTTGCTGGTGTTAGAGGTTCAGCCTAGTAATTATGCGGCCGTTTTGGAACCACATCACGATTCTGGCTGACTGGCGGTTGCCATGCTCCATTTGCAGCTGAATCGCCGCTATTCGCTCGCGGTTGCAAAACCTTGTTGATGCCCTCTTTTTGCGATTGGCGGTATGTTTCGTTCGCCTGGGCCACTGCTGCTTCTACAGCCGACGCGACTGCTGGCTCGGCGTCCCAGCGTACCGCTGGTGCTATGGACGGCCTCGGAGGAGTGTGCATGAGGCCACTGGTGGAAAAACCGACAGCTCCTTCAAGGTGTTCTTCCAGATACTCATTTCTGGCTGTTCTCGACCTGATACGCACGCGCAGAATCCTTCTCCATGTTAAATTTAAAATCGCTCTGTTTTCTTTTATAATATTTATTTGTAATTTAGATTATAAATTTGTCCAGCTTTCAAGCAGGCCCCGAAGCAGAATTCGTATTAATTTGATAATTGTATATATGTATGTATAAAGAAAACAACAATTTAAACAAAAAAAGAAACCGATTTCAAACTATTAACAGGCACTAAAAAGTAAAAAATAATTGCGTATTCTTCTACAACTTAATATTCAATATATAATGTAGATATAATTATTGTTCTTTTTGGAGTCGGCATTATAATGAAATTGAAATTCTATTTCACATGATATCTCATTTAAATTTGACACTCATCTACCGGGTGCCTTCGAATGATATCTAAAACCCATGAACATTTTGTATGTTTTAAGAATTATATGGATTTCTCATGGATGCCATTGTCAGAATTGGACCAAATTGCAATGGGACCACATGGTAATCATCAGCTTTTAAATACAAAAGGAGTCATTTAAATCGGTTTACACTGTCTAAAGTTCTGAGGTAACAATGAACAATACAATCGAATTGAGAACGTCCTCGTTTGCAGAACCTAACCAAACTCTCATTAAAGTACCCTTAAAGTACATCCTTTCCAATAAAAAAATCATCAAAATCGGTTATCGTGATAAAAAGTTATTCGTTCATTTGTCTTGCACATACTTAATACAAATTTAAGACTTATGCTGTTTTCTCATGGATGCCATTGTCAGAACTGGACTAAATTTATATGGGACCATTCTGGAAGCACCAGCTTTCAAATGGTATAAGAACCATTAAAAACAGTTCACCCAGTCGAGTGTACCGAGGTAACAAACATAAAAAAAAAAAAATTAAAAACAAAAAAAAAAAAAAATACAGACGTATTGATAACCTCCTCTTTTTTGAAATTGGTTAAAAAACGGAAAGGTTTGCGAACGCCCAAACAAATCAGAAAATATGGATATGGGCAAGAAAATATATGTAATTGATATATGTAACGTCGATAAATAAATAAATAAATAGGTACAACAATAAATAGATAAATATGTGAATAGGAATAAATAAATATGAATATAGTAATAAATAAAAACAAAAAAAATCTTTAAATAAATTCACATCCAACCTTGCACTGAAACCAAACCATATACTCTCTGAAAATTTATATGATTTTATATAAATTATTAAAAACAAAGAAAGAATGGGACGCTTGCTTTTAACTTTTTAATGCGGAAAATTGCGATCGATTCGGCGACAATTGTGCTTGTATTTGGTTCTATTTTGCAACTGACTTCAAATTAGGCTTACATGCTAAAATGCCTAAGGCGGCGAAAAAAGGGCGCGAGGCGCCGTCCGCAAACGGCCGCTCTCGCACTCTCTTTTCGCCCTAAACTAAAATTCAAATAATTCTCTTAAACTATCTTAATCTAAAGCAGCATCTGCGCCAACACCGGCCCCCTTGGAGGGACATCGACCTTCAACGGGCAATGGCGCCAGCCGGTGAATCGCCCTTCGGAGATTGCCGCTACTCGTGGCGACGTCGGCCACCCGCACCTTCCCGTCTGTCCCGGCGTGAGTTTTGTCCACTTTTGTGGCGGCACGTTGTCTTCGGCCACCACGACGAGTTGTCCCACGACGACGTTGGGTTCCTCCTGGAACCACTTCGCTCGCACCTGGAGGCTCGAAATGTACTCCCGGGACCATCGCTGCCAAAACCTGTGCTTGAGACACGAGGCATTGCGCCATCGCCTTAAGCAGGTTTGGCTGTCGATGTCCGGGAGCGGTGGAGCTGGAGTCGCCAGAAGAGGCCGCCCGATTAGTAATTGGCCCGGGGTTAGCGCCTCGCCGTCGCTGGGGTCCGCGCTGAGTGGTCCCAGTGGCCGAGAGTTCAGCACCGCCTCGACGCTCGCCAGGAGTGTTCCGAGCTCTTCTGCGGTCAGGAGCGCATTGCCCACCGTCCGTAGGAACAGGTGCTTTGCAGACTTGACACCTGCCTCCCATAGACCGCCGAAGTGAGGTGCTCTGGGTGGTATGTAAGCAAACTCGCATCCTTTTCTTGATGCGAATTCGCGTACGCCTTCCGCCTCCTTCTCCCATCTCGCTCGGAACTCCTGCAGCTTCCTGTCGGCTCCCACGAAGTTCGTTGCGTTGTCGCAGTAAACTTTGCAAGGAACGCCTCTCCTGCCGACGAACCTTTCAAAAGCCAAGAGAAAAGCATCAGTGGTTAGATCTGACACAAGCTCTAAGTGAACCGCTTTCGAGGCAAAACAAACGAAAAGAGCCACGTACGACTTGTACGGTGGCTTGCCACGGATGCGAAGCGTTGTGCTTATTGGGCCACAAAAATCAACACCACATACTTCGAACGGGTGGAACGGCTGGAGCCTGTCTGCCGGAAGATTTCCCATTACTTGGGAGGCCAACCGGGGCTTCCATTTGAAGCAGAGGATGCACGAACGTACTGTTCGGCGACACACTTCCTGAGCGTTAACCAGCCAAACTCGCTCACGAAGCAGGCTCACCAGCGATCTAGGGCCAGCATGGCAATTTGACACATGCAAATAAGATACGTACGATGTTATGAATTGCGACTTTTTAGAAAGCAACAACGGAAACTTGGCTTCGTACGGGATAGGAGCATTTAATAATCTTCCCCCCACTCTCAGCAAGGAAAACAAGAAAGCGTCTTCTCTAAACTCATGTAGAAATGGACTCAGACGCTGTAAGTTAGCGTTAAGTGTTCTCTTTTTTCGAACCTTGTCAATTTCGTCACCGAACTCATTGTCCTGGATGACTTGAACAATTTTGTTGAATACCAAATTGAGTTCGCTTGGCTTGGCTATAGGATCAAAGGGCTTCGAGACCTTTCTGCACCTTTGTATAAATCGAAAAACCCAAACGAACACCCTCAGAAATTTTGAATGTGACGAGTAGCTTTCGATAACTTCGAGAATATAATTGGCTTGCCGATCTGCGAGTAAAACTACAGCAGACTTACGAATTTCTAGGGCAGCTGAATTTTTAGGCGGCTCGAAGTAAGCATTCACAGGCCAATTTTCTTCCGATTCCATGAGGAAGGGTGGCCCTGTAAACCAAATGGAGCTAAGCAACTCGTCTACATTACATCCTCTGGACACGATGTCTGCTGGGTTGGATTTCGTTGGGACATGTCGCCACGTTGCATTCTCGGACCACTCTTGGATTTGAGAAACCCTGTTTGAAACGAAAGCTGACCATGCCGACGGATGTGACTTGATCCAGTGGAGCGTTATTTCCGAGTCAGTCCACATAACTATCTTGTCTATTGGAAAATTAAGCAACGGGCGGACTTGACGAAAAAGATCTGCGAGAAGGTGAGCTGCACACAGCTCAAGACGAGGCAAAGTTTTCGTCTTGAGTGGAGCTACTTTGGATTTTGAGGTCAAAAGTGACACTTTCCAACCATTCGCAGTCGAAACAAGAACATAAATACAGGCGCCATAAGCTCGCATTGAGGCATCGGCGAACGCATGTATTTGAATGGGTGACTGCGTATCTGTATGGACGAATCTAGGGACTTGAATACCGCTGAGGTTCAACCAATTCTGCTTAAATGAGTCCCAAACTGTATGAAGATTCTCAGGGATGGATTCGTCCCAATCTAGTTTTTGTAGCCACAAATCTTGCAGCAACATTTTTGCTTTGGTGATCAGCGGGCAAAGAAGGCCCAGAGGATCGAAAAGCCTGGCAGTCACCGATAATACGTTCCGTTTTGTCGAGCGGAGATCTAGGAAGGAATTTTTCAACTGGAACTGAAATACATCTTCCTTCGGCAACCACATAACGCCGAGCGTTTTGGTTGGGTCTGAGTCGACTGTGGCTACTGGAATAACTGTGCTATCAAATGCGGACAGTTCCGAGCAGTTCGAAAACCACTTTGCCAATTCGAAGCCTGCACTTTGAAGAACGTGCGACACTTCTGCTCGAAGCTTTTTTAGCTGTTCAACGCTTTCAGCACCAGTTAACATATCGTCGACATAAAAGTCGCTCCGAATAACTTCAGCAGCTGTTGGATGTGAGGAACGGACCATTTCACTCAGCCTTGTTAAACACCGCACTGCCAAGAATGGAGCTGGCGACGTGCCATATGTTACAGTGTTTAACCTGAAGATTTTCAAAGACTCAGACGGATCTCTTCGCCACAGTATGAGCTGATAGTTTCTATCTGCTTCGTGCACCATCACCTGACGGTACATTTTTTTAATGTCTGCCGCTAAGGCGAACTTTCGCAAACGAAAACGAAGCAGCGTAGAATAAAGCTCCTCCTGAATTGTTGGACCGACCATTAAGGTATCATTCAACGCAATCTGAGTGGACGTGCGGCAAGAGGCATCGAAAACG